>NC_061112.1:61563182-61863182 GCF_002878395.1 Capsicum annuum
TTGCATAAATTTCAATCATTTATTTTTTTATTAATTAATTATTCTCCTTTCAAAATATGTGCTAGTCATGGTCTATAAATATGTTATTTAATTATGGAAGTAGTGCACGGTTTATTCTAGACTATATCAGGTCAAGTAAATAACTAAGCACAGTCTAGCATAAACAATGACCTACTTCACTAATAAACGAACTAGACTAGAATACATATTTATTGACCACGACTATCACATTTTGAAAAGGAATTAATTAATTAATAAAAATTAAATGATGGGAATTTATGCAATTAAATGAGCTTAAACATGTCATGTGATTGTATAAAAGTCCATGTAAATTAAAAGTGGTGATCAGAGATATGAGGTAATGAGTTGCGGTTGAACAACCAACATCCTCAGGGCAATGTTTATCCAAAGCACAAACATGTTGTGAGGAATTCGTTTGTTCAATCACTACCCATCCTCACACATCTTTGATCACCTTCTCCAATTTACATAGACTCTTATACAATCCCATGACTTGTTTAATCTCATTTAATTGTATAAATTTCATTCATTTATTTTTTATTAATTAATTAATTTCTTTTTTCACAATATGCTACTAAAGACAGTAAATCAATATGGTATATTATTGTCAAGGCTTTCAATCTATAATTTACAATGGACACAATCTATGACCCTCAAATTATTTTTATTTATTTAATTATTTATATTTTTTGACTATGTACTAATGGTTTTTTGATCATTGCACCAACCCATATATACCTTTGCATTGACCAAGTGTCGATCTATATGGTTCATCATCTACCCAACGAATGAGAAGGCATCGATTATATTTATGGTCTATGAAATAAGTCCAACAGTATGATATATTATTGACAAAGCTTTTAGTCTATGATTTATAATCGACACAATCGATGGTCCTCGATTACAATCTATGACTAAGCTTGCAGTCTATGATTTACAATCGACACAATTTCATTTATTTAATTATTTATATTTCACCAACTAGCATAACGGAATCCATCAATTACGTAGAAAGTCATGCATAGTTATTAATCTCGTTCAATTATATATTACATCAACCTTGGAATTAATTTTTTATAAATCAACCGAATTGCTAATAGACCAGATTCATTATCCATGCATATCTAAATTTTGAAGTCTGACAGTTGTTTCATTCATCTTCTAACATGGAAAATTGCAAAAATTCAAGAAACAATAAAATTTTAAAATTAAAGTATAAACAATATGTATAAAACAAAAAACACTTCATTTCATTAGTTTATTGCAATCGTGTAACATAATATGTACAAAAAAATATGAACAAAAAGGGCAAAAGAAAGAAGCTTTCATCTAACAGAATTCATAACCATGAAAAGTTCTTTGCAATGAACTTAGAACTACAACTACAATAAAAATTAAAACCTAAACTAAGGAGATGGTGAGGGTGATCAACTTGTCGGGCTCCATGTTCAACTTCTCCACGATCGCCCCTAAAAAATGGGCGATACATCGGAGTTCATGGTGGAGGTTCTCTTTGTCCTGACCCAAATCGTAGAAGAGATGATCTAGGTCATTTCAAAAGAGAATAAGGTCGTGGCAACGCTGGAAACAAACTCTCTTTCGTGGTTTGAGTGTGATTCTCAACATCTGATCATATTTGTCAATTTTTTAGGCTGAAGAAGATGAATATTGTGTAGAGTTGTTGATTGTTTAAATAGAACAAAATAGAAGCCCTTTGGTCTTCCCGCCCAATGGTTGGTCAACGCGTGGATTAACAAAAGTCGAGTAGGTAATGTATACCCAATCGACACACCGTATGAGTAGATGTGCAACAGTTTTTTTAAGGTGTCATATATGGCTGACGGTTCATCTGTTCGCCTGAATAAATAGTGCTTTTCAATAGACTTGAAATAGGATCGATAATAAAATACGTGGTATATAAAGAATACTCCCAATAGATGCGACACACAATATAAGTTATAACTTAAGAGGTCATAATAAACACAGAGCAAAATCGATAAAGCTTACATTAATTTTTACTACTGCAGGCTTGTCAAAATGCATACACTGCCATGACTTACAAAAACATATATTCATAAAAGTCTATCTATGATTTTTTGTTATTACAAGTGGTTCTCTTGTTCTCGGGTCTTTTGCACAATGAACACTTGTTCCTCCTCTTTGTCTTGAAAGCCTCGCCTACGCCCTTAACGTGTTTCCTTTTCTTCCTTCTGAGCTTGGTGGTGACAAAGGATGGAATAATATTCAAGTCTAGCAATTCTTATGGCACACACCATTCGAACTCTAAAGGGATAACATTAACTGATTTCGAATACGCAAGGATGTACTCTTCCATTTTTTACACGAGCAAAGAGTAATCACCGTATTTTTATCGCAAAGCGGCCATCGCATAAGCGCATGGTATTTTGACCAAGTTAAACTTCTTGAAAGAACATGACTTTTCTAATAGGTCGACTTTGGTCGTATGAACACTGTCGAACACCGTGAATTAGTTATCGTCCCCGCTTATATTCTCCACATAGAAGGAGTCTCCCTTGCTCATACTGTCCCTTAAGATATTTTAGGTGGAAGGAACAAATTTGCTATCCTTATACTTTAGGACATATGCACGCCTCTCCCTGAATTTCTCACCAAACCTCTTAGAAATCGAATTGAATATGGATGCCATGGGGTACTCCCTTTTGACAATCAACATAGAGTTGATCAACTCGACAATATTTATGGTCATCAAATCAAACCTGTTGCCGGGGAAATGAGCCTTGGTCCACTTCTCAAAATGAATCTCAAGCTCAAGGAAAAAAGCTGCCTCGGTATAATAGCTCTTGAATTCCTTAAAATGGTTGCTAAACATTTTGGAATAATATGCCTTTGCCACATGGTATAATAGATAGAGGTGATCTCCGCATTGGTGATTTACCCAGAGATTTTCACCTAGGTACCTCATTCAGTACCTGTGATGAGCATAGTTGTAAGCCCTCCGATGCCATTAGCGAGGCTCTTATTCCTATTAGAGATAAAGCACAAATCTAGTCCATCGACTAATATAGACTTCAACTTCTCAAAGAAGAACGTCCAAGACAATGATGCAAAAGGAAATGGGATAAATATGGTTCTTCGTATCCTATGCACCCATGCTTAGCAGCACGCCCTCGTACTTACCGTGTAAATGAGTATCGTTGACCTCAATAACCTTTATTATGTGGGAGAATCCCCTAATGCAAGGGCCCAAGGCTAATGATTAGTACATAAACCTACAATCCTATTTGTTCACCATGATGGAATAGGTAGTGCCAACATTAAGAGCATCTATCATGTACGAAAAATTTAAAGGCAGGAATACCCATGCTCCGGTGTCCCTCAAACCATTTGCTTGTCCATCACACCCCCCATCCAACATTTCCAATAGGTTGGTCTACTGCTAAAGTTCTTGAAAACGATCCACAAAAACTCACTTGTGTCCGGACCCTTTTCTTTGCGATACATGTTCACACAAAGCAATGCAATGACTTTAGTCGTGATTTACTTATGGGTGCACATGGCATATTTGACCTTGCAAGTATAATCGCCGACATATTTATAAATGATAAATTTGTTCGTGCATTCATACTTCTTCGCTCACAACATCTATGCTCAACTAGAACAAATGCATTTTCCTTAAAGAATTTACTGCAACTCTTTAACATAGAATAATCAATCAAAAATTCCATTGATGCTATGTCTAACAACAATTTCAGCTCCTTTTTTCTGCTAAATATTTGATTTATGTAAAAATTAGTTCCATCGAAGAAGGTCTGGTTGGTTTATGATCCCAATTTACACTCTTCTCTCTCTTCTTAAAAGAAATTAGGATATTTCAATTCCATTGAATGATCTTCCGTATCCATTGGATGAACATCCAAACTTTATCTTCAAATGAATCATGTTCTTCGATTGTCGGGTGTGGGGTGGGATTTTTGGAGACCCCGAGATAATATTTATCCTCAATAATGGCCTAAAGCCATCAGCGACGACATCCAACATATATAAGGACAAATGTCAATCATTCTTTATAAATGTGGAATGTATTTTATCCCGTCCATTCATTAGATAGCTAATCATAACATTCTTTGGCTCACAATCTAATTCTCCGCTCTCAATTACACTTCGAATGATGTCCTCGAACAAACTATTGCGATGCAGCAGGATGGGCACTGTTTCCTTGCTAGATGATTTTCAATTCCAATTTTTGGGACCCTCCTCCCACACACCCATATAATCACTACCCGCAATAATTACTTCAGCTACTGACACTATAGACCACACTAATTGATAATAGATTAAGGTATCGGTCAATAACTAATTGATGACTGGTCGATGGCTGGTATAAAAACCTCCATACAAAAATGTGAATGAATAGATTTTGGATATAATCGATGCCCTCCTAGCTCTGGGATGGATAAATATATGTGTAGGTATTCTAAACTACTGAAATATAGCTAATGACGAGGTATTGAGTGAATTTGGGAAGCCTTTCAAACTAGTAAAAATGGTGAAAAAAATATTTTTTACAATTTTTTTTTTAAAAAATGGAACAACAATGGAGGCAATGACCAAGAATGGAGATTTTCAGTTGTGATGAGCAAAATTTAGTCGGAAAAGTCGCCGAAATAAAAAATATTAGTGAAAAACGAAAGCTCCTTTTGTAGACTTCTTGGACAATTTTTTTAATTAAACTAGGGAAACATGAAAAATGATGGAAATATGAAAAATGGTAGAAAATATTAAATATTAATTGGATAAGTTGGGGGGACTAAAGTATAAATTTTAAAACTTATGTGCTAGCGTTGTATGTTAAGAGTGATGATGTCATCTTAGTGGGTATTCATCTAATTTTTAAATACTTGTATCTAAATGCTTAAATAAGTTTTCAAAGTGTCTATTTTCCAAAATCTCCCAAAAAACTAGCAGAAAAAAAGCTATAAACCCAAGCAATTATTCTAGCCCCCTAGTGGGTACCAAATTATTTATCATCGATTTGGGACCATTAGATTTATTTGTGGGTAAAAAACATGCATTAAGATCTTAACTTTGAATTAGTAGTGAACATTTCCAAAATTATGAATAATGTAAACAACAAACAAGATATATTAGATAAGCCAACGATTAGGAACGAATCTGTAACAATAATGTAGTCCATAGCCCTTCTAGCTATAAGCAAGTTGTTATTGATAACAAAGATTAAGTGAGCATAATAGCAAAACAAACAATAAAAGAACTAAAGAAATTATAAAAAGCTTAAGAACAAAGCTAAAGAATTTGTATTGGTTTTAGATAAAAAGAAGCGAAAATCAAATCCTTTACAAATGGGGAAGGTGCCTATTTCTACTGCCAATGGTATGGCATTATTTTTTAGCATATATTACCATAAATAATGATTGACAACAACTTGCCCTAGATTCATTGGAGGATGCTAGCCGGTATTACGCACTGATACGATTTAATCGAGGGTTGCCTGCACACCTCAATAATCACTACTAGAACAATAGTTTTTCCGACCACAAAAAATCGACCATAGCTTGTGGTCACAAAAAAATCGACCACATGTGGTCAGTTTTTTTATATTTTTTAAAAAATTATTTTTTTAAAAAAACGTGACCACGTGTGGTCGCTTTTATATTTTAAAATTCTAAATAATTAATTTAATAATTTTTATATTAATTATTATTTATTTAAAAATATAAAAAATAAAAATAGCGACCACTTGTGGTCGGTTTTGGAATTAAAAAAAATAAAAATTTTTTTTTATAAAATAGACCACTTGTGGTCGGTTTTATATAAAAAAATATTACTAAAATGTATTTTTAAAAAGAGACCTAGTTTTGAAATTTAAAAAAAATGAAAAAATTATAAAATAGACCACTTGTGGTTGGTTTTATTTAAAAAATATAATTAAAAATTATTTTCAAAATACGAGCACTTGTGGTTGATTTTGTTTTAAAAATTAAATTAAATATATTTTATAAAAGAAACCACAAGTGGTCGGTTTTTGAATTAAAAAAAATGATTTTAAAAAACCGACCACTTTTGGTCGATTTTATTTTCAAGATATAATCAAAAAGTATTTTTAAAAGTCAACCGCTTGTGGTCGATTTTACTTTAAAAAATAAATTTAAAATATTTTATAAAAGAGACCAGAAGTTGTCATTTTTGAATTAAAAACAAAAATTTTAAAAACCCACCACTTGTGGTCAGTTTTATTTTAAAATAATAATTTAAAAGTATTTTTAAAAAGCGACCACTTGTGGTTGGTTTTATTTAAAAATTAAATATAAAATATTTTATAAAAGCGACCACAAGTGGTCATTTTTGTAATTAAAAAATATAAAAAAGAAAATTATTTAGGAAACCGACCACTTGCGGTAGCTTTTACAATAAAAAATAAAATATTTTAAAAAAGAGAACACTTGTGGTCAATTTTTATTAAAAAATAATTATATGTAAGATCAAATATATTATTGTTTTAAATTACATTGATCATACGTTGTCGATAACTAATAATATAATAATAAAAATCAATCAATCTTTGATTTTGTAAAAAAGTTATACTAAAAAATATATCAAATAAAATAAATAAATTATGTTAATCACAATCTTTATCTTTTACTTATGTTTCAATATATAGAATAAATATTTTCCTTTGTATATACATTAAATGACATTAAACAAGATCTTTGTATAATGAATATGTCTATATCATATAGTTGAGGTAATGATATTATGCAACTATTGCATTTATAATAATATAACGTACATATATAACCGATAATTCATCAGAATATAATGAATGTGTTCTATTATGAGGTAATATACTTGTCGATGTGATGTATATAGTACGTATTAAAGAGTTGATACATACATACATACATACATATATATGTATATATATATATGTATATATATATATATATGTATATATATATATATATATGTATATGATGTAGTGATCGATCAATGAACGATGTAATAAAAAACTAGTAGAATCTATCCAAACATATTGAATACCTTGATTTGAAATGATAGAAGTAATAATATATTGTACGTTGAAGTTATATTAATGTAAGCTAATCAAATTAATCGATAACTCATCAATGTATGTATATGAAATAAGTCGCATTATATTATGAGATAATATACTCGTGTATGTATATGATGTATATAGTACATATTTAGAACTTGATATAGTCGATAGTGTGAATATGTGTGTGTGTGTATGTATAGGTATATATAGTATATATACATATGTAGTGAAGGTATAATGACATAAAATAAACTAACCAATAATTCATCTTAGTATATGTGAAATACATTGTATATTATTATGGGGTAGTAAAATCGTGTATGTGATGTATATAATACATATTTTAAAGCTGATAGCCAGTTGAATATATGCATATATATGTATATCTCATGTAGTGACGTATGTAGTAATCGAAAGCTACATAATTGAATCTATATATCAACATATTTTGAAAAATACATTGATATCATACGATTGAAGAAATAGATATACAAATTGTGTCAATGAAGACACGCGTATATTGTTGACGTTGTAATAATGTAAGATAATTAATAGATAATTTATCTGATTAACGCGTTGTATTACGAGGTATATATATATATATATATATATATATATATAATATTGTATTTAAAATCTAATTAACCAAATATTTATCGTTATTTACAAAATTCATTGATATTATTATACGATTGAGGAAATATAATACTCATGTTAATGTGATAATAAAGTAACTAATTATCTGATTTTTATATATATATGCATTACATTAAATTATTTGGATGTTGTTATAAATATTATACAATTTATTAAAATTTTAATTTTTAAATAAAAATCGACCACAAGTGATCATTTTTTGAATGATAATTTTTTTAAAAAATAAATCAACCCCTTATTTTGGTAATACTCGTTAATGACCCGATCCAACTCAATCTTAATTTCCCTTTTCCCTTTGTATATTATTATGGAGTAATAAAATTGTGTATATGATGTATATAGTACGTTATTATAAATATAATATAATTTATCAAAAAAATTATTTTTTAATAAAAGTCAAGCGTAAGTGATTGCTTTTCGATGGGAACATTTTTAAAAAATAAATCGAGTACTTATATTTAATTTTGTCAACAATATTAAAACCCAATTATTGACCCGACCCAACTGTAAGACCCCGTAAAAGTCTAGCCTAATTCAGTCCTATATAGCATGAAAAGAGGTCCTAGTAAATGTCAAGAACTGTAGTTTTCAGTCAGTCAACAAAACTCAGTGAAATTAGTCCAGTATAGTCAGTAAACATAATCAGTATCAGTTCAGTCAAGCTAGCACAGTCTAGTAATTAGTTCAGTGTCCATTCAGTTGGGAGTAGGATTCAGCATCGAGCAAACCCAAGGATAGAGGCATTCCTGTCAATAGAGGGTTTGACCCTTAATAGCAATCCTTGTATTACAGAACTACGTAGTTAGGGTTGGGTAAGTCGTCTTCCTACCAGATTAGGGTTGAAGTAATCATATACATATTACATGAGTCTTTCTTTCAGATTAGGGTTGACCTAGCATTGTTAGTATCCCTTGGCAAGGTGATAACACCCTTCCAACTGGGGTTACAGGTTGGACTCCAACTCAGTTTATAATCGGGGTATGTCGGTTAGATGAACACTCCAACAGTTACAGTTTCAGTTTTAAACTCAGTATAGAGCTCAGTTCAGTTCTACAGAATCAGGATGATAAAAACAGCCACCCAGATATCATTCATTTTGTTACCAGAACTCAGTATTCAGTTTTAGTATGATCTCAGGTATATTATATGTATGTATATGCATAGTATTGCATACTCAATATTTACAGTAGCCTAAGTTATCCTTATACTCTCATTTAGCTATATTCATATTATTCAGTCAGAATTATCTCATATACATAAACCCACGTATATCAGCCTACCTTACTTACACATACTTTTTCTCTTGCGCTATGATGTCTCATATCATAGGTTCAGACGCACAGGCTCCAAACCGTACTTAGTAGCTCGGGTTATCAGCAGTGATTATAGTGGTGAGTCCTCATATTCTAAGGATGGTTTCATTGTTTCATTAGTTCAGTACATTCAATTGTTAGAGTTAGTTGAGGTATTTTCCCATTAGCTCACTATTCAGATAGTTATAGGCTTTCAGGCTAGACTATTTCAGAAAGATGTTCAGTTTTCTTTTCAGTATTACTATCAGTATTCCAGTATTTGTTTTCAGTGTTTGAGAACCTTATGGTATTTTAATTATACTTCTGCATCAACTCAGTATTATTATTCAGGGATCACAGCAGGTATCAGTCATGGGTTAGCTTGTGGTCCTTCGAGATTGTAAGCACCATATGACGTTGGGGGTACAAACTCAGGGTGTTACAAACTTAGTATCAGAGCCTAAGGTTCTAAAGAGTCCTAGGGAGTCTAAAAGCTGCATTGAGTAGAGTGTTGTGCATGGGTGTGCGCTCCATACCTATGGGTAAGAGGCTATAAGGTATTTTTAGAAAAAAGTTTCCTTTTTTTTACTGTTCATGTCGTGTGAATGAACATGACCTCAAGTTAAACTCTCTGTCTATTTAAAGTTTCCCTTATGTTGCAGAATATGCCTCCCAAAAAGACTAATGTAAGAAGAACTGAAAACCAGCCAGCACCTCCGCCCGTCCAAGGAGATACCCTGGATGAGCATGTTTCTCATGCAGAATTCAGAGCAGTTTTCACCACTCTAGCTCATTCTGTGGCAGCACAGAATAAAATCCCAAATGTGGTTCAGTCCAACCCAGTGGCCAATACTACTGTAGCTAGAATTTGGGTCTTCACCAGAATGGATCCTCCATCTTTTACAGGGTCTAAGTCTAAAGAGAACCCACAGGAATTTCTTGACATGGTGCAGAAGATCACAGATATTATGAGGGTAATAGCTAGTGAGAGTTCTGAGTTAGCTGCATATCAGTTACAGGATGTGGCTCACTAATGGTTTAAATAGTGGAAGACAGATAGGGCTGCAGATGCAGGGCCCACAGAATGGGGGGAGTTTGCTACTCCCTTCCTAGATAGATTTTTTCCATTGGAGTTAAGGAAAGCTAAGGTGTTAGAATTCATTAACTTGGGAAGGGCAACATGACAGCAAAGGAGTATCCTCTCAAGTTTACTGAGCTAGCCAGATATAATCCTCATGTGGTAGTTGATAGTAGATCTAAGATAAGTAAGTTTGTGTCTGGGGTATCCGATAGTGTGGTCAAGAAGTGTAGGACCGTGATGCTAATTAAGGAGATGGACTTGTCTAGGTTGATAGTCCATGCTCAGCAGATAGAGGATCAAAATACTAAGGAGAAGGAGAGGGAGAACAAGAGGGATAGAATTAGTAGCTTTAACTTTACTAAGCCTAAGTTAGAGGGTCGTAATCATCCCCAGTTCCACCTGAAATCTTCAGTTCTAGCTCTATCCTTAGCCAGTGCTCCTCCCGTGCCTACATTTAGAAACGGAAATAAGGATAGGGCAATAGGCTCTAAATCTCAGGGTAGTGTCAGAAGTGCCCAAATAAATCCTCTCTGCCAGAAGTGTGGCAGAAAACATCAGGGTGTCTACAGATTTGGCAGTGATGTATGTTTCGGATGTGGCAAGCCAGGTCGTAAAATTAAAGAATGTCCTCAGATGGGTTCCCAAATTTAGTATAGTCATCCCCCAGCTCATTTTGGTTGCTCATCTCAGAAGGGTGACGCTTCCAGTGCCACCAGTGGGCAGTGCCCAAATAGTTCTATGCACTTTAGTCCCGACAAGATCAGGAAAGTTCTCCTGAAATAGTCACGGGTATGTTATAAGTTTATCATTTACTTGTTTATGCTTTGCTAGATCCAGGAGCTTCTTTATCCTTTATAAATCCTTATATAGCCGTTGACTTTGGAGTTATTCCCAAATCCTAGTAGATCCCATTACAGTCTCTACCCCAATGGGTAAATCTATCATAGCCAGACAGGTATAAAGGAACTGTCCGATCATGGTATCGCAGAAAATGACTTTAGTAAACTTAGTAGAGTTAGAGATGATAGATTTTGACGTTATTCTCAGCATAGATTGGCTTTATTCATGCTATGTTTCAGTTGACAACAGAAACAGAGTTGTCCATTTTTAATTCCCGAATGAACCTGTCCTAGAATGGAGGGGTAGTACTTCCTCACATAAGGGTCAACTTGTCTCCTATCTTAGAGCGAGGAAAATGATATCCAAGGAATGTATCTACCATCTTGTTCAAGTTAAAGACTCTAGTATAGAGACCCCTAGTCTTAAATCATTTTCGGTAGCATGTGAATTCCCAGATGTATTTCTCAAAGATCTTCCTGGAGTTCCTCCTAAAAGGGAAATTGACTTTCAAATTGACCTTTTTCCTGATACGTAGCCCACCTCCATTTTTCCATTTGTAATGTCTCTAGTAGAGCTTAAAGAATTAAAAGAACTGTTGAAAGACCTTCTAGATAAGGGATTTATCAGGCCCAGCATTTCCCCATGGGGTGCACCAGTTCTATTCGTGCAGAAGAAAGACGGTTCTCTCAGAATGTGTATTGACTATCGTTAGTTGAATAAAGTCACCATCAAGAACAAGTACCTATTTCCCAGAATCGATGACTTATTTGAACAACTTCAGGGTGCCAGTTACTTTTCTAAAATAGACCTCAGATCAGGCTATCATCAACTCAGAGTCAGAGAATATGACATTTCGAAGACAACTTTTAGAACTAGGTATGGCACTTCAAATTACTAGTCATGTCATTTGGCCATACCAATGCCCCAGCAGTCTTCATGGACTTGATAAACCGCGTGTTCAACCAATACTTAGACATGTTCGTCACAGTCTTCATTGATAACATCCTTATCTACTCTCGCAGTGAACATGATCATGTAGACTATCTCAGAATAGTATTACAGAACCTTAGATCCTATCAGTTATTTGCCAAATGTAGTAAGTGTGAATTTTGGCTAAGGTCAGTAGCTTTCCTTAGTCATATAGTTTCCAGTGATGGCATTAGAATTAACCCTCAAAAGATTGAAATAATGAGAAACTAGCTCAAACCCATCTCTTTATCTAATATTAGAAGTTTCTTAGGTTTTGCTAGCTATTACCGACGGTTTGTTGAAGGATTTTTGTCTATTGCATCCCCTATGTACAGATTGACTTAGAAGAAAGTCAAATTTCAGTGGTTAAATTCTTACAAGAAGAGTTTTCAGGAGTTGAAACTCAACTCTATAGTCCCAATTTTGACTTTATCAGATCATTCAGATGAGTTTACGGTATATTATGATGCTTTCAGAGTTGGTTTGGGGTGTGTTTTGATGCATATAGGTAAGGTCATAACCTATGCCTCTAGACAGCTTAAGCCCCATGAGAAGAATTATCCCACCCATGATCTTGAGTTAGTAGTTGTAGTGTTTGCCTTAAAGATTTGGAGGCAGTATTTGTATGGGGTGCATGTCGATGTGTTCACAGGCCATAAAAGTTTGTAGTATGTATTTACTTAAAAAGACTTGAACTTGCATCAGAGGAGGTGGTTAGTGTTGAAAGATTATGACATGAGTGTTCTGTATCATTCTGGCAAGGATAATGTAGTTATTAATGCTCTAAATAGATTATACATTGGTAGTGTTGCTCACGTTGAGGATGGTAAGAAGAAGTTAGATGAGGAAGTTTATCAGCTTTCCAGGTTGGTTGTTCATTTGGTTGATTTAGCTGAGGGTAGTGTTTGGGTGCAGAATAGTTTGGAATTATCTTTGGTTTCTGAAGTGAAAGAAAAGCAGGATAGAGATCCTAGTTTAGTTAAACTGAAAGAGTCAGTCAGAGATCAGAAAGTAGAGGTTTTCTCCCAAGGAGAGATGGTGTGTTGTGTCGTCAGGGTAGACTATGTATGCCATGTGTGGATAGTGTGAGGAAGAGAATTCTTGCAGAAGCGCATGGTGCGCATTACTCGATTCACCCAGGGACCACTAAGATGTACCATAATTTGCAGGAAGTCTATTGGTAGAGTGAGATAAAGAGAGACATTGCAGAGTTTGTAGCTAAGTGCTCAACATGTCAGCAGGTTAATATTGAACATCAAAAGCCTAGTGGGTCTATGCGGGAGTTCAGTATTCCATCTTGGAAGTGGGCGAAATTGAACATGGACTTCATTATGGGTTTGCCTCGTACTCATCATCGGCATGATTCAATTTGGGTTATTGTAGATAAGATGACCAAATATTTCTATTTCTTGCCAGTTTATACTTCTTATTTAGCCAAGGATTATGCCAAACTCTATGTTAGAGAGTTTTTAGGTTGCACGGGGTTCCATTAACCATCATTTCAAATCAAGGTACGCAGTTCACCTCTTATTTTTAGAAAACCTTCCAAAAGGGTGGTACCCAAGTTCACCTCAGTATAGCCTTCCGCCCTCAGAAAGATATTCAAGCAGAAATGACCATTCAGACTCTAGGAGATATGCTAAGAGCGTGTGTCATTGACTTTACGGGCAGTTGGGATAACTACTTACCTTTGATAGAGTTCGCGTATAATAACAATTATCATTCCAGCATTCAGATGGCTCTATTTCAGGTGATTTATGAAATGAGATATAGATCTCCTTTTGGTTGGTTTGAGGTAGGTGAGGTTGCAGTAGTAGGGCATGACTTGGTGTTTAATTCTATAGAGAAGGTTCAGTTGATCAGGGAATGGCTTAAGACAGCTCAGAGCCGATAGAAATTATATGCAGAAGAGATCTCAAGTTTGAGATTGGCAACTTTGTGTACTTGAAAATCTCTCCTATGAAGGGAGTGAAGAGTTTTGGCGATAAGTGGAAGATTAGTCCTCGATATGTCGGTCCGTATCGAATTCTCGGTCATTTCAGAAAGGTGGGTTACGAGCTTCAGTTGCCATCAGACTTAGCTTTAATATACCTAGTGTTTCACGTCTCCTTACTAAGGAAATACATTTGTGGCCCAGTAGTTATAGTCCCTATAAAGAGTGTAGATGTTCAGAATAGCCTCTCTTACGAGGAAGTCCCAGTTGAAATCTTTGATCATCAGGTTCACTGAATGAGGAACAAAGAAGTTCCTTTGGTTAAAGTTTTTTGGCAGAATCAGTCCATTAAGGAAGCTACTTGGGAAGAAGATGTAGATATGTGGACCAAGTATCCTCACCTCTATTCCGTAATCTCAGACATAGCTCAAGGTAATAGTCTTTCTTAGATTTACTCAGTTCCATGCTCAAATTTTCTTTACAAACTTGGTATCAGTTTCAACTGCATAGCATTCTCATATTACACATACCTTCATGAAATAGCTCAGCTATGTGTCATATCTTTAGAATGCAGTCATGCTTCAGTTATGCATGTTCAGTATGAAAAACTCAGTTCATCAGTAGTTTCAATCATGTAATCTCATTTCAGTATGTAAACTCAGTCTATCAGTACTCTTAAGTTAGTCAGTCTCATTTGAGGATGAATGTTCCCAAGGGGAGATATTGTAAGACCCCGTAAAATTGCTAGCTGAATTTAGTCCTATATAGCAAGAAAAGAGGTCCCAGACTTAGAAAAATTTCAGCTAAGTATTAACACTTAGTCCTATTTTTGGCCCCAATAATTCAATGGTCTTATTTTTAATTCTTACGCCCTTAAAGTGTCGATTCCTAGACTGATTCCTGATCAGGGATGTCAATAGGTCTTCTTGGGTGAGTTTTGGAATTTTTAGACAAGTGTAAAGGCATGTTTAGAAGTCTAAAATAGTGGCTGCGTGTGGTTAACGTACAACACACACTCCAGTCCACCCCTAGGGATTAGATGATAGAGAATATGGCACATGCTCCATTCCATAGCTCCAGAGTATGCGATGCATGCTCCATAGTACACTCTTGAATTTTTCATCTTTCAGTTTCACGTCTTGAGGGGTAAATAAGTCATTTTCCTACCTTATGTCAGTCCTAAAACCCGAGATTAAGCCTTTCTAAAGGCAAAATTCACCCATTATTCACAAATCCTCTCAAGAGCAAACCCTAACCCATCAAATTCAAGATTTAAGTCCCAAGAAATTTACTACAACTTTCAGAGAATTAACAATCAAGGTATGTTAGGTGTTCATCCTTGGGTTTCCTTTCACCCTTGGAGTTCAAACCCCTTTTTAAACTACAAGTTCAATAAATTCATGATTTACATATTTGAATTGGATTATGTTCATGTATGTGTTGATGTTGGGTTTTTAATTTAACATTTAACTGCGATTTTCATGAAAAATGTTATGTATTTGATTGATGTAATTCCCATGACAAAACCTTTGAATTGTGAAACAATTGTTGTAGTCATGAAGCATTAGTATGTTGCTCATGCCCAAGTGTAAGTTTATGCCACCTAAGTGTTTGATAAAATGCCTAGGTGAATAAATTGTGCATTGTGATCCTTTGGTGATCTTAGTAATGAACTCATGCTATAACTACATGTTTAAACTACTCTTAAGCTAAACCTATACATTGAAATTGTTTGATAGAATGTCCTTATGGATTGAATAGTGTATCTATGACATGTTGGCATGTGTCCCTATTCATGTACAAGATCATGACTTCCAAGTGTTTTGACAAAATGTCTAAGTGATTGCAATGTGAATAATTAACTATTGCCATGTTTTCAAGTATCGTGATATTTTATTAGTATTGATGCTATCGAGTCCTGGGCGTACTTATTACCCAAAATCTAGTTGTTTACTTAGTTGCAGTAGCTATAGAATAGTCCCAGTAAATGTCAAGAATAGTAGTATTCAGTTAGTTAACAGAACTCAGTAAAATTAGTCCAGTACAGTCGGTCAATACAATCAGTACCAGTTCAGTCAAGCCTAGCATAGTCTAAAAATCAGTTCAGTGTCCATTTAGTTAGGAATAGGATTCAGCACCGAGCGAACCCAGGGATAGGGTAATTCTTTCTAGCAGAGGGTTTGACCCTTAGTAGCAGTCCCTGTGTTACAGAACTACATAGTTAGTGTAGGGTAAATTTAGGGTTGACAAAGTCATATACATATTTCATGAGTCTTCCTGCCAAATTAGGGTTGACCCAGCATTGTTAGTATCCTTTGGCAAGGTGCTAACACCCTTCCAACTGGGGTTATAGGTTGGACCCCAACTCAGTTTATAATCGGGGAATATCGGTTAGATGAACACTCCCACAGTTACAGTTTTTAGTTTCAGACTTAGTATAGATCTCAGTTCAGTTCTACAAAATCAGGACGGTAAAAAACAATCACCCAGTTATCAGTAACTCGATTATCAGTGATCTTAGATATCAGTCATTCAGTTAACCAGAACTCAGTATTCAGTTTCAGTATGATCTTAGATACATTATATGTATGTATACACACAGTATTGCATACTCAGTATTTATAGGAGCCTCAGTTATCCGTATACTCTCATTCAGTTATAGTCATATCATTTAGTCGGTTATCATTTGATGCATATAAAACCATGTCTATCATCCTACCTTACTTAGTATACTAGTACATTCTAAGTACTGATGCATACTTTTTCTCTTGCACTATGATGTCTCATATCATAGGTTCAGACGCATGGGCTCCAGACCATACTTAGCAACTCGAGTTATCAGCAATAATTATAGTGGTGAGTCCTCATATCCTGAGGGAAGGTTCATTGTTTCATTAGTTCAGTACATGCAGTTATTGGTGTTAGTTGGGGTCTTGTCCCATCAACTCTCTATTCAAACAGTTAGAGGCTTTCAGGCTAGACTATTTCATACAGTATTCAGTTTTCTTTTCAGTATTACTATTAGTATTCCAGTGTTTGAAAACCTTATGGAATTTAAGTTATACTTCCACATTATCTCAATATTATTATTCAAAATTCACAGCAATTACCAGTCATGGGTTAGCTTGTGGTCCTTCGGGATCGTAAGCACCGTATAACGTCCGGGGTACAGACTCGGGGCGTTACACCAACCCATCAAAATACCTCTTTTTTCCGTTCTAATTTCCCTCACCTAACCTCATAATCTAAATACCCACATATACCTCACCTGATAGTACGTTTAGGGCGATAGTCGACGACAGCAGCAACTCCAATAACCGATGGTAGTATCTCTGCATTGCTGATAGCACCTCACCGGACTCGACAGTACCTCACCGGCGTTGATAGATACTCAGTCACCAATGACCGAACACATTTTTAGGCCACTTTTCTACTCTATACCTGTCTTTACCACCTATTTATGGGTATAAGTTGAGCAAATATTCAAATATATTACATTTCATCCCTAAAAGCAGTTGATATATTCTTTTGGATTAATTCTTATTTCATTTAAGGATTACAAGGCTTAAATCGAATAGGTACCCATTATTCCAGATTCAACTTGTTAATTTTAAATCTGATTATTTGCTTAATTCAACCTTTAACTCCAACTCTGGTTTAGCTTACAACGATTGAATTTTTTTGTTCAAATATTGTTTTGGAAATTTTTTTTCAGAAAAATATTGCTATCAATTGTTTATACTAATAATACTGCTTGGAGGCTAATAAGTTGTTGTTAGTTATTGATATCATTTCACAATGCCTCGATTTGGTAATTTGGTCGTCTTTCTGAAATTCTTTGTTGAATGAAATGTCATGTAACTGAGCTTCATTTATTTTCTGATTTAATAAGGTATTGAAACTTTATTATAACGAATTAACTGGAAGCATACCTAATCAACTTGGTGTTTTAAAGAAGGTCAGTGCTCTTGCTTTTCAAGACAATCAGTTAACCGCTTCTCTCTTTCTTTTCAATTTAGGCCAAGCAAAGGTAAGTTGATTTCTCTATATTTTCTTATTATTAAGTCATTAAAAATAGTGTTAAGGTGAGATTATTTGTTGTAGAAGACTTTGAAATCCATAGAAATTTTGTGATGATTATATAGTATGAGAGGGACATGCGACGCCTCTGCTTATTTGAAAGTAATTAAGTGTAGTTACTTGAATTATGAATTAGTGCTTTTCATTTTGAATTTTGGTAAGTTTGGTAACTTGGGAGGTGACTTACTGAGTTGAAAATGTTGAAGTGTAGGTACTTGAAATGTGAACTTTTCATTTTGAATGTAGTTTAGTTTGGTAACTTGTGAGTTGAATTAGTGACTTGGAAATGTTTAAGTGTAGGAACTTGAAATGTTAACTTTTCATTTTGAATTTTGTTAAGTTCGGTAACTTGGGAGGTGACTTAGTGACTTGAAAATGTTGAAGTGTAGGTACTTGAAATGTAAATTTTTTTATTTTGAATGTAGTTTAGTTTGGTAACTTAGGAAGTGACTTACTGAGTTAAAAATGTTGAAGTGTAGGTACTTGAAATGTGAACTTTTCATTTTGAATGTAGTTTAGTTTGGTAACTTGGGAGGTGACTTAGTCACTTGAAAATGTTGAAGTGTAGGTACTTGAAATGTGAACTTTTCATTTTGAATTTTGTTGGAGGTGACTTAGTGACTAGAAAATATTGAAGTGTAGGTACTTGAAATGTGAATTTTACATTTCAAATGTAGTTTAATTTGGTAACTTGGAAGGTGACTTAGTGAGTTGAAAATGTTGAAGTGTAGGTACTTGAAATGTGAACTTTTAATTTTGAATGTAGTTTAGTTTGGTAACTTGGGAGGTGACTTAGTCACTAGAAAATATTGAAATGTAGGTGCTTGAAATGTGAATTTTTCATTTTATATGTAGTTTAGTTTGGTAACTTGGGAGGTGGCTTAGTGACTTGAAAATGTTGTAGGTTCTTGAAATATGAATTTTCGTATTGAATGTAGTTTACTTTGGTAACTTAGGAGGTGACTTAGTGACTTGAAAAGTGATTAAGTGTAGGTACTTGAGATGTGAATTTTTCTTTTTAGATGTAGTTTAGTTTTGTAACTTGGGAGGTGAGTTAGTGACTTAAAAGTGATTAAGTGTAGATACTTGAAATGTAAATTTTTCATTTTGAATTTTGTTAAGCTTGGTAACTTGTGCGGCGACTTAGTGACTTGAAAGTGATTAAGTGAAGGTACTTGAAATGTGAGCTTTTGTATTGAATGTAGTTTACTTTGGTAACTTGGGTGGTGACTTAGCGACTTGAAAGTGTTGAAAATGTGAATCTTTTATTTTGAATATAGTTTAGTTTGGTAACTTGGGAGGTGACTTAGTGACTTGAAAGTGATTAAGTGTAGGTACTTGAAAAGTGAATTTTTTATTTTGAATTTTTTTCAGCTTGGTAACTTGTGAGATGACTTAGTGACTTGAAAGTGATTAAGTGTAGGTACTTGAAATATGAATTTTTGTATTGAATGTGACTTTTATTTTGAATCTAGGTACTTGAAATATGAACATTTGTGACTTGAACTAATTACTTGAATATGATTGACTGTGTAGATGGAACTTTATTATAGCTGGATATATCAACAGAATAATACTAATAGAATGGCTCTTTGGGTGAAATTTGTTGAAGGTGTCAATCAATTTATTGAACATTCCAAGACACTTGATGTTTCGTCACATTTTCGGTCGATTCGTTGTCCTTGTGTTAAATGTGATGGTACAAGTATTTTAAAAGAAGAAGTTGTGAAGGATCATCTTTATTGAAAAGGGTTTCATGAGGACTTTTTAATATTACGTACTATTCATGATGATGTTGAGCAAAATAACTTTATTGGTGGTAAAAACAGTAGGTCTGCAGGGAATAATAACTATCAAGATACTAGGATGATAGAAATGGTGCATGATGCTTTTGAGATACAACATGGGGGTGACTTTAGGGAAAATGTCGAAGATGTTCCTAATAGAGAAGTGGGTCATTTTTATGAACAATTGCATATTCTAGTCATCCTTTGTTTGATGGGTGTTCACACTCTCATTTGTCTATTGCTGTTAGATTATTAAGTATTAAATCTGATTGAAATATTGTTGAAGGAGGAATGGATTCAAAGATAGACCTTATTAAAGAGTTAGTTGACCCCGCTTTAGAGGTTCCTGATTCTTTCTATAAGGCAAAAAGAATGGTCTCAAAGTTAGGTCTCTCCTCGGTTAGAATTGATTGTTATGAAAATGGTTGCATGTTATACTTTAAGAAAGATGCTAACATAAAGTCCTGTAAGTTTTGTCAACACCCTCAATATAAGTGCGGTTGTCATGGAAATAAAATTGCTATTAAGGCGATGTATTATTTACCTCTAATACCAAGGTTGAAGAGATTGTATGCTTCAAATAGCTCAACTCCTCATATGAGATGGCACAGTGAAAATAGAAGGCCCGTTGGTGTTATTTGTCATCCATCAGATGAAGAATCTTGGAAGAATTTTGATGCAACTTATCCAGATTTTGCAGCCGAGCCATGAAATATTTATTTAGGATTGTGTGTGGATGGTTGCTCACTTTTTTCTGTTAGTGCTGCACCATATTTATGTTGGCCTATATTTATCACCCCGTATAATCTTCCTCCTGAAAGGTTGATGACAAACTAGTCTATATATATTTCTGAATTGTGTTGTTCTTGGCCCGCGTAATCCAAAAAGAGGAATAGATGTCTACTTGGAACCTTTGATTGATGAACTTCAAATTTTATGGCATGAGGGGTTGAAACTTGGGACACTTCACTTAAACAGAATTTTAATCTGCGTGCATATCTAATATACTATTAATGATTTTCCTGCTTATGGAATATTGTATGGGTGGATGACAACTCAAAAGTTAGCTTGTCCATACTGCATGGAAAAAACAAAATATTTCACATTAAGACATAGCAAAAAAAAATTCATGGTTTCATTGTCATCATTGTTTCTTGCCACCTAATCATGATTTTAGGAGACCCGGGAATGCATTCAGAAAGAATAGAATAGGACATGATGGTCCACCTCCAAGGTTATCTGGTCATGTCTCTTGGAGATAGTTCAGGATTTGCCAAAAGTTAGCGAGGAACCATTGTATAGGCTTGATAGATATGGCGGTTCACATTAGTGGACTAAGCAAAGTATATTTTGGGAGTAAGAATATTGGCCAGATAATTTACTTAGACATAATATTGATTTCATGCATACTGAGAAGAACTATTTTGAAAACTTGTTCAATACAGTTATGGATGTTACCGGTAAGACAAAGGATAATCCTAAGGCCAGACTTCATTTACCAGAATATTACAAACGTAGAGAATTACACTTACAGGAGGAGCTTAATGGTAATGTTCTTAAGCCCTATGCTAGTTATACATTCAAGTTGGACCAAAAGAAAAAAATATATGAGTAGATCCAAAGTTTGAATATGCCCGATAATATGCCTCAAATTAGGGAAAGTGGGTTGATATGGCAAAAGGAATCTTACACGGAATGAAAAGCCATAATTGTCATATTTTCATGGAACAATTACTTTTAATTGCTTTTATTGATTTGACTGAAAATATATGGAAACTGATAGCAAAGATTAGTTTATTCTTCAAAAACTTATGTACCAACACATTAAAGGAAGAAAACTTGGCTCAAATGGAAAGTAATATTATTGTTATCACCAAAAAGTTAGAGAATATTTTTCTTCCTGGGTTCTTCAACGTGATGGAACATCTTCCTATTCACCTTGTCCACGGAGCTCGGCTAGATGGTCCAGTTCAAACTAGGTGGATGTATCCAAGCGAATGGTAAGCAACTGCAATATATTTAAATTCATACATAACTATTTTTATATAGTAAACATCTAATCTTAACATTATGTAGGACAATTGAAATATTGAAAAGGGGTCCCAAAAATAAGTATAGGGTGGAAGGCTCTATAGTTGAGGCATATCTTGCAAGAGAAATGTCTCAATTTTGTTCATACTACTTTGGTGATGAAGTTGCTTGTTTAAGAAATAGACCGAATCGTCATTAGGACGATGAGAATGAGCCTTATTTGCAATGATATTAATTTTCAATCAAAATGGTAGTAAGGCTAAAAAGACTGTAGTTCGTCGGCTCTCTAACATGGAGCACAAATCAGTAACTTTTTATGTCTTACAGAATTGTCCGAAAGTTGAGCCCTAGCTGAAGTAAGGATATTTAATATTAACATATCATATTTATTTACTCATTCCCTTATGGAAACTAATTGTGTTTCGCATGTTGGAGCTTCAATTCATTTAAGACTCAACTCTATAAAAATCAAGTGTATGCATTCTTTGCAATATGGTTTACATATGAGGTGTGTAAGTGTACTAATATTTCTATAAATTTTTAACATTTACATATTCTTCAACTAATATATATGTGTGTGTGTGTGTATAATATTTGTAGGCATACCAATCACCAAATGCGGCCTTATACAATCAGTTCTTAAGAGATATTTCTTTGGGAACAGTTGAAGATCGTACAGTATCCCATTACATATTAAATGGATTTAAATTTTCCAACAAAAAACACTTCAGAACAAGGTAAAAAAACTATAGTGATGTTTAGGTTAAGGATGATGATGATGTTGATTACTTTGGCATCATACAAGAGATCTTAGAAATAGAGTATGCTGGTTTGCCAATAAAAAAATTATCCTCTTTTGATGCAAGTGTTTTGATCCAAGAACAAGAGGCACAAGAGTATATAAGGAGTATAACATCATTAAAGTGAAGCATAATAAGACGTATCCTGTTTACGATCCCTTTGTTCTCACGCAAAATTCTAAACAAGTGTATTATGCTCCTTATCTGTTGTGCAGTGATAAGTCTGATTGCTGGGATGTAATCAAAATAAAGACTACAGGATGAGTGTAAATTGATAATATGGTGGAGACTGCGTATCAAAATGAAATGCAGATTGATCACTAGTTAGTGGACATTGATCTAGTGGATAGTTTGAGCCACCCGAAAAATATATTTGAAGAAGTTAATATTGTAGGACAAGAAGCTGAGTGGATAGGAGATTAGAAAACTTCCGAAGATGGTGAATGTTTCAGTGGAGAATCTTTGGGAGAGGTGGATTAGTTAGTTAGGTTGTATTTGTTATGTATTGATGTCTTTATGCTTTGTACAATTTACCTTTATGTTTCTTGTTTAAGATTGATATACAATATACTATGTAATATTGTTGTTGTCACTTTTCTTTCTTTTATGTAGTAATAGAAATATTTTTGTCTATCAAGTGTTGTTGGAGCGAGCTTAAACTTGCTATGGTTATGTAACTATTTCATTGGTGTTTTAATACTAATTAAGTGATTTGAAATGTGAATTAGTAACTTAAAATTAGTTACTTGGATTGTTTTACCGCATGTGTTTTCTTATATTCATTTTGTAAGGACTAACTACTTGTTAACTTTACATAATTTAGATACGAGGTAAAGGTAAAAAAGGTAAGCAAAAAGTTGATCCTACAAAGGAAAAAAAAAACAACCTCCGCCTTATAGATGATCGTAAGGTATTCATTTATTAGAGGGTCAGTTTGATGACGTATCAGCACGACCCTTTTATTCTAGGTCATCGCATCATTTAACTCCTGCTTCTATACACGTGGGTCCATTTAGTGGGTCTACAACGACTTATTCTGCTCCCATCCCCATGCCACCGCCGTCACAGTAATATCAAAAGATCGCTGGCACATACGATCATCTACCATCATCTGCAATACCCTCTACTAGTAGTCACCCACGTTCTTACAGTGATTCTACTGGATCTACTCGATTGACAGATCTTCATCTTGGAGTCACACCATATGATGCTTCAGATCCACCCACTCTAGTGCATCCACCAGCACTTGTTCTGTAGTTTGAAGAAAAAAATGCTCATTGGAGGTGGTATATTATTCCATATGGAGTAGGATAAGATTTTTAAATATAACAACATTATTCATTTTTTATTTACTATATTATTATGCTCTGTGAAATTAATGTTTGATCTTGTGTTGTAATTTTTTGCCCGATGATAGAATTGCAAAAGTTACGACTAAATCCATTTGTCGGCACTTCAATGGCTATTGCACCAGTTGGCAAAAGGTTCCAAAATTTGATAGAAATGAAATGTTTAAAGAATTTCAGGTAAAGATTTAACTTATCGACTACTTAACACATTGTTAGAACAAAAAATTGAATATTAAGCTTTTGTTATTGTTGTAGAAATATTTCTGGTGGGATTAAGAAAATAACTTTGCTATACGGAAGAATTTTTATAAAATAGCAAGCCTCAGAATGAACGGTTTGTTGGATTATGCCAGAATGAAGAGGGTACGGCCAGAGTTTATACTTGAACCCATGTGGCAAGATTATCTTTGCTATTGGAGTATCGATGAATACCAAGTGTTGAGTGACAAAGTAAATAAAGTCAGGGCATCATCCAAAGGTGTCTCTCTACATATTGCGGGAGCAGTTAGTTGGATTAATATAGAGAAAAAAAATGGTATGTAACTTTTACAGGTTTAATTGTTTGTTTATATTTAAATTTTTAATTACTTGAAGATTAATAATTTTATCATATACAAAAAAGATGGGTAGGAAGATACAACAACATGAGGTATTCGAGGCGACCCATGTAAGGAAGAAAAAGAACCCAACTGATAAAGATGTTTGGGTTGAGCCTCGTGCAAAAGCTACCCATGTAAGAATCAAATTTTGTATTTATGAATCTTTTTCTCAAAGTTGATATTATTCAAGTACGAGTAGTTTAATTTTTCTTACTATTAATTTTAGCTTTACTTTGAATATAGGACAAATATATGCAGTTCATTAATGAGTATCGTAGTACTCAGCCTCCTGAAAGTCAGATTATAACAATACCTAAAGATGTAGAGGAGGAGTTCTAGAAACAAACTATGGGTTCTCCAGTTAGAGGCCAATACTACGGGTACTACAGAAAATGCTTTAGCCAGAATATTAGGTCTTTATCCAGTGATACATCTTATCCCTCACCAGCTGATAGAGAAACCATTCATTTACTAAAGAATATAGTTTCTCAACTCACTAAAGAGCTTGCTGCACAGACTGAGAGGCCGAAGTAGAAAGAGAAGGAAACAACATCAAAAATCAGAATGATGTAAGAGCATATCAACTCTTTTATTCGATCTGTAGGGATTATTCCTCCTTGTCCTGGTGATGTAGTTTGGGATGCAAAAGGTCTAGGCCCGCTGGATGATTATTACACTATAGAGGAGGAATCAACTCTCGTGTGTGATGTTGAGGATGCAGATTACGAAGAGGATGATGAGTTGTAGTTTTTAGACTTTTGTATGTTTTGTAGTTTGGATTTAGAACCTTGATAAATTTTGAAAATAACTTGGCTTTAAATGTTTGTATTGTTATGTTGGTTGTTTGTATTTTTATGCTGGTTGATGGAATGTAGCATAGCTATATGCTGTTATTTTTAAAAAAAATACCAGAAAAACCGACCACATGTGGTCAATTTTTTCTAAATTTTTTACAAAAAATAAACACATGTGATCGGTTTTTAAAAAAGACTTCTAGAAAACCGACCACATGTGGTCGGTTTTTAAGAAGATTTCCAAAAAATCGACCACACGTGGTCGATTTACTATAATTAATTAAATAAATTATTAAATAAAAAATTGACCACAAGTGATTGATTTTGTATTTAAATTAATTAATTAATTTTAATAAAATCGACCACATGCGGTTGGTTGTTTTATAAATTAATTAATTAATTTAAATACAAAACCGATCACTTGTGATCGGTTTCTTTTTAAAAATTATTTTTTTAAAAAAAACTTTTTTAAGAAAAAAATAATATTAAATTTTAAATATATATATATACATATATATATATATATATATATATATATATTTTTATTTTTTTTTAAAAAAAACGACCACATGTGGTCGGTTTTAAAAAAGCTATCATGCTTTTTCCGACCACATATTTTGGTTGCTTTTTTGGTCGTAAATATAGGAAAACCGATCACATGTGGTAGGTTTTTCTTTTTTTTTTTTAGTAATGATATCATCTTTTTTGTTTGTCTTTTATAAGCAATCATCGTCATCGATTGTCTCAGGATACTTTGTTCTTGCTCGAGAGTATATTTCTTTGTGTCAATATTATTCTCGAAATGACTCCATTACGAATTGGTTTTCATTTCATCTGACCCAAACTAGCCCTGCCCTCACTGAAGTATTTCACCCAATACACTGTATGTATCTTGAATTTATAAGTGTTATTCTGGGAATGGTAGTGCACGTTTGCTTGCATTTTATTGGGGTCAGAGTGCATATCTGCACATGTTATATTATTGGGATCACAGTTGCACATTTGCACAATATATACAAGAATCAGAAAGTGTGCATGCCAAATATATGGACCTCGTGAGTCCTCCATGGGTTTTGACTATCTGACAGAGAAAACTGGTGTATACACAATATATACATTGTGTTCATTTATTATCTTTGTCTTATTTGATTAGATACATGAACTTTATGTGTTTAAGTATGAAGAAGACGGTTTATTTCTTACCTAATGTGCTGTAACAACCCGCATTTTGAGCTAGAGCGTAAACCATCATTTCTATGCATAAAGGTTCCAAAATCATATAGATCCTATGAAAATTTAGTGTGTTAATCAATTATGTAGTGTGGTAATCTATTTGAGCATGAATTGATATTATAGGGGTCCCTTAACTCAAAGACGAGTTGAAAGCTTTCCTATCGATCGATTTTTAGTGAGCGTCTAAACTTGGGTCAACTTCTATCGACCATAACTTTTGTATATAATGAATTATGGGGCCTACTATATATCAAATGAAAGGTTTGTGAGTTCTATTTCCATCACCACCGATTTTTCCTTAATTCGATATTGGGGTAAAAAGTTATGCCCATTTTATAAAGAGGTGTCAAGCTGCCAGGGTGCGATGGCCGACCCGATGGACTGTCAGGTCCGTAATGGACTGTCAAGCCCTCCTTCGCCCCAAAAAAAGTGAGTTCAGTCATTGGAAATGAACCGATGGTCGAGGTAACGGTCATTCACCCTCCTGACGGTCCGTCAACTAAGTCGTCGGGCAAAATTCGAAGTTTCGAAGGCAGGATGTTTTAAAAGAGGTGTTTTGGTACTTTTCCTCTTCAAAAAACCTCCCAAATGGATTTAATTACTCTCTAAACGTTATTACTCAATCATTATCAATTATACAACATCAAAAATCCTCTTTTCACTCTAAAAAATAAGATCAAACTAGGGTTTCCTCTAAGAAATCTAGAAAATCAATCCTTAAGTCCAAAATTTTCAAGGAACAAATCAAGATTCGAGTTCTACTCCTTAAACCTTGTAATCTAAGGTACGTGGGGTTTTTCTAAACTACATGGGCATGATGAAATTGTTTCAATAACATTTACATATTGAGAAATCATGAATTTACAAAAGGGTAATAAAGTTTCAACTACAATTTGGCATTGTGAATCTTTCTTTATAATAAAGTTTTGGTCTTGAGGCCTTCCCCTATAAATTTGATTATTGTTTATATATATATGTATGCATGTGGTTTGGCGTTTTGAAACTTGAATTGTGAGCATGAACATTTGTAATTCCTCTCTTGTTATAAATTCCCTTGTGTTCATATTTTATGAATTATTTCAACTTCATATTGAGAATTATGTACAAACATCTTTACTGTTGTTTAATACTTGGTTTTGATAATGAATTGAAGAGAGAGGGTTTTACATGTTGATAAATATCAAAGATTTAGAACTAAAAAATTACATAGTTGTCACAAAATACATGACCACCACATGTTTGTTGAAATGTTAAAAAGAGAGGGACTTTGCATATTTTCGCATAAGCTTGAAATATGAATCCTTTTGAACTGTTTGCATGATATGGTGGTCCAGTCTTTCTGTTTTGAATAAAGAGACTATCCCATTATATCTTATGGCTTAGAGATACGACTTGCAAGTCATTGATATGACGATACCATTTAAATGAATTCCATAACTGAGTAAGAGTTTCAGATTTTGATTTTAGAGAATACATGTCTTAAAGAGCTAAAAATTAGCTTAAAGAGAGTTAGGTGGTTTCCTGAAGAAGACTTGAGTTCAGATGACTCCTAGCCCAAAAATCGTGTTTTGATGATACGAGTTTATTATGTCCCCAAGAGGGACCGTATGCTGGCCTAGTGCCCTTTGGCGTATTAGAGATAGAGACTCCAACCCTTGCGTCAAACTTGGGTTGGGGGCTTAGCTGCCGAGTTAAGGAAAGATTCCATATAGCCCATGGGATTGTAGAGTTGTAGGGTATACCACCTAGCTCAGAAGTAAGATAAAGAGTGAGTCATGGATTCAAAGAAATGTTTCAAAGTTTTTAAAATATGCCCATGTGTTTTCATACATCATATGTAAAATATTTTATGAATTGATTGCTCTGCATACCAGTACATTTGTATTGACCCCCTATATTTTAGGATCTGAGACACAAATCACGGAGTCCCGCTAAGCTGTAAATTGATTGATCAAAGATTTGCACCACCTCCCTTATTCTGGAAGGCCTAATGTATAAGTCATTGTTATTTTATCTTGATTTATGGTCTGACTGGGGGCCTTTTCCCAGTCTTTAGATAGAGTTTATTTTCAGTTAATAGAGATTTCACAGACTAGTGTTAGATGTTGTTGGTCTTTATGAACTCATTTCAGTATTAAGTAGTTTGAAATAAAAGTTGACCACGATTCCATTTTTTTTATGTATTTCCATATTTCGTCTTTGCATGTTAATGGTGTATGTGATTGCAAGTTAGAAGGGCTCTCGAGCCTTCATGGTTCGGGATGCCCGTCACGGCTAGGGCCCCGATTCGGGTCGTGACATGTGCACTAGAGTCGGATAAGGTGTTGAATCGATTGTTGTTGACTTTAGTTGCTAATCCAAGTATTTTATAGAGATGACTTTGACACTTGGTTTAAGACCTGAACAATGCAATATAGGTCCAACTCTCGTTATCGCTTTATGTTAGGGCCAATTGATGATGATGCTGAATAAGCATATTTATTGTACTCAACCTTACCTTTTCTGCACCTTTGGTTGTATGTTTCCTGAGGTTGGTACTAGCAGTAGGTACTCTGTGCATTCGAGTTGTATCCTTTGAAGTAAAGGCTAATTTTGTTGTTTTTATGGTTTTGGTTGAGTCTCCCAATTTTGTCCCAACACTATATGTCCTAGAACAACTAGAAGTGATCTGATAATTTTTTGTTGTTATCCCCTAAAATATTATAAATTCAAGGAAATATCATCGGCGTTGATAATTTCCTTCTTGATCTGAATGTATATCACTTTCTTGTTTGAAGTGTTTCCATGTGTATCAGCGTGACATTGATCTAATTTAATGCAAATTCCAGAAGGGAAAAGTACTTTGAAATATTTGAGAAGAAGATGAATGCAAATCGTATTTGAAAGAAAGTGGTACTTGCCTCACTTACGAGCTCCCTTTCCAGCCATTTTCTGAGATATCACATGTATGGGACTTTGTTGATTAGAATGTAGTAGCCACGCCATTAATAACCTAAAGTTTTAACAAGTTCGTGGGCTTGTGGCCTCCTAGACTTTATGTGCATTATGCCTTGTTGGGCATCTTTCTCATTTTCTTGGAGATAGGCTTCATGAATCCATGCAATTCATTCCACGGGTTTCCATATGACTCTTGTCTCTATTTACATTGTTTGTACCTGGTCGACAATTTATTATTGATTGTTTAAAAAGCCTAATTAAAGGATCACCAAACGTGAAAACATAATTAGTTGGACTTGAGACCTCGTTAATGTTTGTTGTGAGCTCAATGATAGCTTTAATACCAAAACTGGTAACTATTTTTACCAATATTTGTACTTTATTCTGGTGAATAAACATTTCTGCTAAAGACTTGATGAGGCGTACATCATGTAATCAAAATTTTTGTTGTTACTTCTTTAATCGCAAATAAGTGTGGACCAGTGTTTTACCTGTTATATAAAGACATTAGAATAATTTTAAAAGATCAACCAACTGGAACACTACATTTTGGCTTGAAAAGTAAAGAAATACTCCAACTTCAGAAATCTGGAACTGTATGAGTAATGATTCTATAGCAGTGGCAACTATTCGACAACAAATAAGTTCATGCAAAACCCTTGGCATTGAAATGCAAAACAAATCTTAACATCATGAAACACGCTAGTCAGAACATTTCAATTTCACTTGTGTTCCGAAATTAACAAATAAATTCTACTCACTATAGCACACACAAACACAAACACACTCTATAGTGCCAGCATTTGTCCAAAAATTTCATGACTCTTTAGAGGTGAAATATATATACATACATATATATACATATATATATATATATACATATATGTATATATATATATATATACTGTCATTTGGCATTCAGATATCATTCAGTTGTCATAAACAAAAGTATGAAAAATTAGAAAAAAAAAAACATGCATATAAAAGAGAATTAAAAACATGAAAAAAAAACTTAGAAAATAACTAATGTGCACCATTTAAATATAATTTGTTTTCTTTAAATTAGGTATTTGTACTTGAAATTTAATATGTGCATGGAATTTATGATGATTACCATAAATATTTTAATATTTTATTTTGTACATAAATATAGTTCTTACAAAATATTATTACATAATATTTGAGTATGTTGTTATAGAGAGGTAATTTTACAAGGAGTTTACCACTATAAAAAAACAACATTGTTGTTACAGGTATAATGTTGTTATAGAGGAGTAATATATAGAAACATGAAAAATCAGTTCAGAGAAAATCATACAGTTATAATGAAATACCGTTATAAGAAGGTAATATTATAAAAACATCTAACAGTGTTGGATTCCTTTATGTGAAATGATCAGATAGATCCTTGTACTTGCCTGAGTTTGTAATGTGGACATTTTTACTTACCTTTTGTCATTGGAACTCTTAAATCCATCAAAACATAATATTTTAAACTTGTTTCTCAACAAATTAATATGGGTGTAATACAATCGACTTCAAATGGCATGCCGCGTCATTTTTCAAGTGACACATGGTAAATTAACATAATTTGTAAAAGAAATTAAAAATCAACTAAGCTCCTCCCCACCCTTCCATTTCTTCTTCTGCTTTATCTCACCACCGTTGCACCACCATGCCACCGGAACACTATCAAAACCACCTAACACCCTAATCAAACAGCACCAGTCATATATTTTGGTGGATTTGGTGGTGGAACCCTGTACCAATCACAACGCTCTATTTTCGTCCATTAACAAAAAACTCTTTCTCCAAAAACCACAATCCACCCACGACTAGAAAAGCTTCAAGAATTGATAAATAAAACTAAATAGCCCTCCACTCTCCGCTTGTCATCATGGATGAACTAAAAAATCAAAAAATTAACGTGAAAAAAATATAAATTTGGTAGTTTCTTCTTTTATTTGAGAAGATTTTTAATTAGGTAATTACTTGAGAAAATTAGGATTAGGATACGATGGTGGTAGAAATTGAGGGGTAGGGATATGGTGGTGGTGAATATTGGGGAAAATGGAGGCTCGAGCATATAGGATGGACTGGTGGTGAAAATGGGAAAATAGAGTTGGAGCAGGATTATCTACATGACAAGTCCATGTTAACTATACAACTCAATATGAGTTCCATGCCATGTCTATCTTTACTTACACTACACTAAATTTTTTTGTGTTGTTGTGAAAGGTTAAGTGGTAATTTAATTGAAGTAATTGTTAAGTGTTCATGATTGTACTTGTTTACAAGGTTATGGTTATTTGTTCTCATTTATTATTGAGGTGTAAGTGAAAAATATTGACTTATAGTAACTATAAAGGTTGGACAAGTAAGAGTTATGATGGATGACATTTCATGTGAAAAGTGATGTATGGTTAGTGAGATTAACTTCGAATAGTATTAGGGGAATTTTAGTGGTACAGATTGCCTGTTGGTAATGAATTGAGTACAACTAAGTTGGAGAGAATAAGGATGTAAATACTCTTAGGTAATACGAACGATAAAGATAGCATAAATGTATGAAAGTAATGTGGATCAGATTGTTATAGATGTTTTCATGCTTTCTTTCTATGATTTTTACTGATGTTTATGCGATCTAACCCTAATCGGTTGATGATACCTACCAGTATGTGTGATTGTACTAAGACTACTTTTGTTATACCCATTTTGAGGTATAGCCTTTTTGTAGGGTCAATTGATGTTTCTCAGCTGACATAGATAGTGATATCCGGTAGTTTCTACTCTTCTCATTATTACGGTGGAAGTTAGGTCCTTTGTGTTTTCATTTATTTATTAGAAGCTCATGTACATTATCTAGACTAGGTCCTTGGTAAAGGTGTCTTTTATTCCTTATATTAAGAATATAGTTTGTAACAAGTTTTAAAATTTTTTGATGATGATGAGTTTCATGAGTTTTCATTTTAACTTCCATATGTATTTTGAAATAGAGGGTAAGGGTTCTCCTATCTAGATGAATTAGAGCATTTGCCCGCATGATTTGAATAGTTGGATCGTGACAGTTGGTATTAGAGCCTAGATTACCAGTCCCACAAGTAGAAGAGAAAATATTGAGTTTAGTACGATGGATTTGTAGGTGTAAACGTCCACATCAAATCCTCAAAAAACTATAAGGCGAGGAATTCTTTTCCTTTCTTCTTTCCTATCATGCTACCTAGATTGTTGTTTATCTGGGTGTATCCTAATTCTTAACTATAATCGATTACATTTAGTAATTGAGTTTTGCTTTATGAAACACTAACATAGATAGTATATCATTATTTAGAAGGAAAAAGTACATGCATTTGTTTTATGAATATTTTCTTATCCGTTAAACAAAAAATTGAATCATTAAAGACAAAAAACCAAAAATCTACAAAAATATCTTATTGATTTTAGCGTATTTAATAACCAAAAAGGATAATGAAATGACAATACATAAAATCGAACTGAACCTACCAATCACACCCCTACAACCAAGTTAGCCAGGTGAAGCAAATGAAACTTTTGATTTTAGGGATCAATAATGGAATGAGGAGTGATGATAAAGAAGTAAAGGCAGCAAGAGCTGAGACTTCCATATTCATGGTTAGGAGATCGAGTCTCTAGGGAAAATGAATTAAGAGTGACTAAAAAGTTTTAAAAATAGGTGTAGGTCAATCAAGTCTTAATTATTAAGTGTGGGTGACAAAAATTAAATGATGGATTAAAAAATTTGGATTCACATGTGATAAATGTACTCAAGTTTTTTATTTTATACTTTGGCCCAATATAAAACCCTAATAACTAAAAATGAAGGGGAAAAATATAGTTGTTGCTCTTATTTTCTCTCTCCTCTTTTCTTTTAATGCTTTTATCTATTATTGTTGTTAATTGTTGTTGTTGTTGCTTTTCTTCTTCTTTTTTATTATCATCTTCTTCTTTATTATCGTCATCTTCTTCTTGTTGATCTTCTTCTACTACTTGTCACACCATTGTTGTTGTTGTTGCTGCTACTACTGCTATTAGACTAAATTTTTTGATCAAATTTTGTTCATATTCATTGGGAATTACTTCATAGGTTATTTTGGTAATTAAAATAATAATATTTAGTTCAATTTCTCATATGGGTATATCTGTTGTTTTTTCAATAATTTTCAGCACCTTATCCAACATTGTTATATTCATTTACTACATTTGTTGGATATTTTCATTACTGTTAAAGTAGTTATAACAGGTAAGTCATCTAATTCAACAGATGACCTACCTATTGGATTAAGCAATTGGTTTTGAACACAAACCCAATAGGTAAGTCATCTGTTTTAATAAATGACTCATCTATTGCAACAGATGACTCATCTATTGGGTTATTGTTACAACAGTGGGATAGAACCTAAAATTGAATCCAACAGATGACTCATCTGTTCTAGATGAATCATTTGTTGCAACAAATAACTCATTTATTGGATTTATGTTACTATACTAGGATAGAACCTAAAGTTAAATCCAAAAGATGAGTTATCTATTGTAACGGATGGCTCATATGTTCGGACAATGATAATGATACTACATATAATTATGCTATTATTTATACTATATTATCATTATTAACTCTTACTACAACATCCGTATTAATTTTACTATACTATCATTTCTAACTATTTTAACAAATTTCTTTAGGTACCATTAGTGGAGGAATCAATAATAATAGGGGTTGATTGTCATGGTGAATAGATCAAGAAGAACAATTTATTTATATAGCGTTGAAAGGATGGTAAAATGCTAGAGACAATAGTGATGACAGTCCAAAGAGATATTTTGTATGATGATTTTCTAAACTTAATCATCAGTTGTTGTGGACTAAATTGCTTACTGAAAGATCTTGTCATTAGATATATGCACAATGTTTTTGTAAATTAGAGGGTCCTGCCTTTTAAGGTAAGCAATCAGGTTCTTTTGCAAACTTATCTAAGTTATACAGCTAGTCCTATTTTAAGGATGTACATGGTTGAAAAATCGATAGAGAATCAAAATATAGGATAAGACTAACAATATATATTAAATTATGAATTGAATATTGTGGATATGAATATTCCAGATGATGAGAGTAGAGATGAAGTAAGAGAGGACCAAACACTTACGCCCGTTGTTGTGAGCAATACAGTGGGTAATTTTCAATCAACATAGTTGAGCTATCTTTAAAATGATGAAACATAATTTTACAAGGAAATGACAGTCAAGAACAAGGAAGAACTACTCACTTCATTGCATATTTCTTTCCTAAAAAAAAGATTTCAAACTCAAGAAAGTGATTAATTCATGTAGTGTGTATTGTTTTACATGTTCACATTTAGAGTGCAAGTTGTGGTTGAGGCTGTGAAATTTATAAGTTCTGAGAGATTCTTCTTTAGAACTTATGAAAAGTATCACATATGTGGTTCAGTGTATATTACTATCCATAATCCACATGTCACAACAAAGTCATCGGTAAATACTTTAAAAATAGCTTCCACAATGGCAAAGGCCTATCTACAAGAGACGTGGTCAATCAAATCCATACAGCTATGGTCAAGTACTTTTTTTTAGCTTATGTGGCTTTGATTTTTGGTTTTCAACAAATGCAAAAATTCATAACCATCGGTGGGACATTCTTGAAGAGCAAGTATGAAGGAGTTTTGTTATCGACGGTGGCACAGAATGCAGAGAATCACATCTTTTGATGGCTTTTTGTATAGTGGACAAGAAATATGATGCCTCATCTCAATATTTTATTAAAAAATGATAAGATATGTAGATGATACAGATGAGTTATGTATAACTTCTGATGGACATCCAATTATCCAAAAAATGGTTTCGGTTGTCTACCCTTCAGTTCGATATGATTGTTGCATGATGCACCTTGGGAAAAATATTTGAAACAACTTTCACAATTCAAAGATCATGTCTCCCTTTTATAAAGTAGTGCAAGCATATGATACGTTTAATTTCTATGACTGTTTCAATCAAATAAGGATATGGTACCAAAGCAGCTGAACTTCTCAAATGTGTCAGATTTAATGAATGGAGTAGGGCATTTTATTCATGAAATAGTTATATTATTATAAATTTAGTGTATTGTTTGAGTTAATTGTAGTACTAAATTATACTAAGTGATTTATTTTGTTTAGGTATAATATTATGACATCAAACATTGTTGAGTCGGTGAATGCATGTTTGACTTTGAAAAAAGATTTTTTCATTGTCACTCTATTTGATGAAATAAACATGAGGTTTTAAAAATTTTTTCACAAGAGACATATGGAATTGGTCAACTCACCAAACAGACTTGATCCTTTAATGAAAAATAATATCAAAGTACATTTGGGAAAGAAGTTATTGGCCCATCAAATAGTCAATTAAAAGTTCAGTATCAAAAGTCATGGTGATGTTGCCATGGTTAATCTTCAAAGAAGAACTTGTACATGTAGAGTTCTTAACTTGGACAAATTAACATGTCCAGATGCTACGGCAATGCTCTGGGCCCAATATGGTACACAATTTGAAAACCAAATTTATGAGTACTCATCTCCATATCATTCGATGGAAAAATACACAATTGCATAATGTGGGGATATTAATCAGGTGTTTTCTAAAGATTCTTGGATGGTTCCTGTAGAAATTATTATGAAGAGTTACCTCCTCCATATATTGGCCCAAGAAAATTAGAAAAAAGTCAAATGAAGTGGAGACGTGGAGTCGGGGAATTATTTCCAACAAGAAAAAGTAAGTTCTCCATATGTAAGATGGTTGGCCATAGAAGAATTACGTGTCTGGATGAAATGCTCCATAATTATTGTAATAGTAAAGATTCATGTTGTTAATTTAGTAATGAACTTGATAATTTTATCTCATTTTAGTTAGTAATATATGTTGTTTATTATATAAAATATCTATATTTATTTATGGTCCAACAACTATTATATTCATGGGAACAACATCTATTGCAACAGATGTTATATCTGCTGCAACAGATGACTTATTTATTGAAAATAATCAAAAAGATATACAAATCTGTTGCAGTAAAAGAAAGATATGTTTGATTATTTTCAACATACTTTACACATGTTTGATGTGAAATTCTTCAAATTAAATCACGACTAGCAAGAAACAAAGTTACTTAACTATAATTAATTTTTAATTAATAAGTTTAATTACAATCTCAAAAAATATTACAATTAATATGTGCATCAATAAAAAGATAATAGGAAATTTAATAAATATAACATAGTACAAAAATATTTTTAATAAATGACTCTTCTGTTGCAATAGATTGATCATTTGTTGTAATGAATCAAAATAGTCTTGCTAGTGAAGTAGTGGTTTGAATTTTTCCAATAGATGAATCATTTATTGCAACAAATTAGTCATCTATTGGAAGAAACCAAATCACTAGCAAGACTGTTTTGATTTCTTCAAACTAATGACCCATTTGTTGTAATAGATGAATCATCTGTTGGAAGAGATCAAACCACTAGCAAGACCTATTTTTATTTCTTCCAACAGATGACTCATTTGTTGCAATAAATGTCTATATATGTTTGATAATTTCCAACAAATGAGTTAGTTATTACAATAGGTTAATCATTTATTGCAACATGTATCACTATTTGTTTGACTAGTTTGATATGACATGTTTCATATTAACTATGATTAGTAATAAATAAAATAATTTAACAATAATTAGCTTTCGATTTATAATTTCAATTACAATTATCTCAATGAATTACATTATAATTACATAATCAACAAGTGTATTCGTCCTAAATAGAGTGATCGATTGGCTAATTTGATTTGAAATGATTCTTATTAAATCATGATTAGTAATAAATAAATTGATTTAACTGCAATTAGCTTTTAATTTATAAGTTCAGTCATAATAACAATAGTTACACAGTAATTATATGATCAACTAAGTGTATTCATCCTAAACAAAGTGATCAATTAATTAATTTGAAGTAAAATAGTTCATATTAAACCATGATTAGTAATAAATAAGTTTATTTGATTACAATTAATTTTTAATTTATAAGTTCAATTACAATCACAGATGATCAATTGAATGTATTTGTCCTAAATAGAGTGATCTATTGATTAATTTGATATGAAATGCTTTATACTAAACTATGAGTTATAAATAAATTGATTTAACTACAATTAGCTTTTAATTTATAATTTCAATTACAATCTCAATAATTATATAGTAATACATGATCAGCAAAGTGTATTCATCCTAAATAGAGTCATCAACTGACTAATTTGATGTAAAATGATTCATATTAAATCATGATTAGTAATAAATAAGTATATTTAACTATAATTAGCTTTTTTCAATTTATAAGTTCAGTTACAATCATAATAATTACATAGTAATTACATGATCAACTAAGTCTATTTGTCCTAAATAGAGTGATCAATTGACTAATTTGATGTGAATGATTCATATTAAACCATGATTAATAATAAATAAACTGATTAACAATAATTATCTTTCAATATATAAGTTCAATTATAATTACAATAATTATATAGTAATTACATGATCAACTAAGTATATTCATCCTAAATTGAGTGATCAATTGATTATTTTGATGTGAAATGCTTGACATTAAATCATGACTAGTAATAAATAAACTGATATAACAAAACTTAGCTTTTAATTTATAAGTTTAATTATAATAACAATAATTAAATAGTAATTACATGATCAACCAAGTGTATTCATCCTAAATAGAGTGATCAATTAACTATTCTGATGTGAAATACTTCATATTAAATAATCATAAGTAATAAATAAATTGATTTAATTATAATTAACTTTCAATTTATAAGTTCAATTATAATCTCAATGAATTACATAGTAATTACATGATCAACTAAGTGGATTATTACAATAGATTATAATATGTTGTAACAGATGTCTATATCTATTTGATAATTTTCAATAGATGGGTGATCGGTTGCCAAAGGTTAGTCACCTATTGCAACTGATGTCTATAGCTATTTGAGAATTTCCAGTAGATGGATCATGTATTACAATAGGTTAGTTATCTGTTGGAATAGAGGTATATATTTATTTGATGATTTCTAACAGATAAGTAATATATTGCAACAGGTTAGTCATTCATTGCAATAGATATCTATATTAGTTTGATTATTTGATATAGATAAGTTATCTATTGCATTGCAATAGATGTCAATTCTATTATCAAATTTTTAAAAGATGAGTCATCTGTTACCACAAGTTAGTCATTTATTGCAATAAATGTCTATATTTGTTTGATTATTTCAACAGATCAGACCTATGTTGCAACAGATAATGTATCTATTGAAACAATCATCTATAGTTGTTTGATTATTTACAACAAATGAGTCATTTGTTGCAATTGATAATGCATTTTTTGCAACATTTGAATGTAGTAATGTAGTTTTAGTAATAATTTGTAAGTTTTCAAATCTAAGGATAAAATAGAATTCATGACAAAATAAATGGACGTCAATTAGAATACTAAAGAATTGCAATTACTAATATATAATATAATAAACTAAATACTAAAAATAAAATATTATCATTACCAATATTTTTACACATCTAGATAAACAAATTACAACCCACATAAGGGCTCCAAACCTTTATATGCTACCCTAGAAGCTCAAACCTCTTGCATCCTTGACACTATATTGTCATTCCTTATAGTTGTCATACCATTGTCAGTTATCAAATGTTCAACAAATGCTAGTTAGTATGACCCACACACGGCACCAGTCTTGTTTTTGGAAAGTTCTTATTTTCGACCTTCAAAAGCCCAACATTCATTGAGCAACTTTCTGGAAAGTGTTTCATTATGCCACTTTGCTTCAATAATTTTGAAAAAAACTCCAACAAAGGCTATACAGCAAATCAAAAATTCTCACTCTTTAAAATCTGATTTATTTCAGGTGTAGATATTTATGACTCCCTCATTCATAATGATCTCCGCAGTAACAAATGTTTATTCTTTAAGTTCATCACTGTACGAATCCTCTTTGCCTCAAATAGTTCATCAGTTTGAAGAAATCAAAACAGTCTTGCTAGTGACTCTTATCTTGATCCAATTGACTATTGAACATTATTAACAAGTTGTTTCACATATAAATACACAATAAAAAACTTAGGAACTCATTAAACACATTATAACCCAAGACGATAGACTAGACAAACACCTAGCTCAAGCTAGTCACACTAGTTTTCTCGGTTGACTTCTAAATGATCAATTTGAATCAAAACTTATATGGAAACACTATTAAACATTGTAAACACATACATGGACACTTAGATGCACATTTATATCATTATAACCACATTGATCACATGAATCATCCTCAAAACAAGGTTAAAAGGGATAGAATAGCAATGCCAAAATGTATAAATTCACCCAACATCATCACCCCACACTTAATGCCTTGTTCATCCTCGAACAATTTTTAACTATAAGAATCATGAGCTGAAGAGACTCCATACTTATATTACATGAGATATACTAAATATTGTACTACAATGACTACTCATAATGCAAGTTACTACACTAAGTATGTTTCAACACAATTGAAAGCTCAAGAACACTACTTAAAAACAACCTAGCCTCAAGAATTGACTCACCTAGTTGGCAAACTCATGCTTATTGCTGAATCAAGGATATCATACAAATCACCCACATTCATCAAACATGTGACCCTCACAACAACAGGCTTACCTATAATCACTCACAATAATGCAATTTATAATATGATGGGTATAAGAATCAAATTACGCTCACTCTCTCAAAGAATTCACAATTTACACATAGTAAACCATAAGTTTTCCCTTAGTGTAATGCTCCACTAATATTGGAATGTAAAGCTCAGGATCAATTAGGACTTTTCCGAGTTGTAATGTAGGCTAAGAGATAGGTAGGAACTATTTTGGCCAAGAATAGTAACTAACCTCTCTAAACACTTTAATACACTACATTATACATTTGAAACCAATCTCCAACAATCAATTTATAATTTTTCATCTACCCATACCTTTTGTTTTTGCCCAATCTCTTTCAAGCATTTTCATAAACACTTGGTGGACTCATAGTTTACTTCCACAAGAATCAATTTTTCTCTTTTTTCACAACCATGGCAATATTTCTAGCATACATTATATCACATCCATCCACCACACATCAAATATAAACACCAATAAATATTACCTTGGGGCATCAATTTCACCTTTTTCTTCTTCAATTTCTCAAACTCCTTACTAAATTAATTTTTTATTAAAGCACTTAGGAGTTTTTTCTCTACCTTGAGGATATAAATTTCACCCCCAACATCGCATCCATATTTTTTCCTCTCTCATCGAAAGGTGGCACAAAGATTAAGGAACTGATTAATGGATGATGCATGGTAAACCACTCGGCTTTAAAGTGAGGTGTGTTTTTATATTGCTTATTTGGTGTAAAATTAAGAATATAGGATTCTTGTTCCTCCTCTTCACACTCTTCCACTATTTTAGATGATTTCACAAACAAGATATCATATAAACATAATGTAGAAAAGTGCTTTGAATGAGTCCCCACCAATCCCACTTCAAAATTAACACAATCTACTACACGTTCACTCTCATTCACCTGCTCGATTTCAGTCTCAAGATAAAAATGACAATCGGGTGACTGTGATTCTTGTGTTTGCTCCACAAATTAGCTAATGTCCTTGTCTTACTCTTCTTTTCTTAGCCACTGTAGATATGGTGGCAGTGGTAACTCCTCAACCTGATCAACAACTTTAGTTTCCGAATACTCAGACTTCCTTGAATTATCAGTAACTTTGTCTAATTTTAGCTTATTATCTAATTTCTCTACAGCCTCTCGATAGTTCTTCATGTCTTCCATCAACTTTACTTGAGATGCTAAAATTTGTTTCAGCATCTCTTCCATGTTGCTAGTTGACTGATTTTGTTGGACCTGTTGAAACTACTGGTGGTGGTTATTCCATGATTGTGGCTGATTCTTCACCACTTAATTGTAGTTGTTTATATAATTTTTCCTTTCAGCATAGCCCACAAACACTACCAAATCAGGATTGACAGCACACATATCTTCAGAATGGCCATTATGGCCACAAACCATACACCATATAGAATCATCATCACTCGAACACCATCTATCCCAGACTGCCATGTCAAGAAGTGTGATAAAACTAGAAATAAAAAAAAATAAAAAAAACTAAAAAATACTATTTACAACTCAATATAGAAAAACTAAAATTAAGATAATTGCCTAATTACAGGTCCCCGACAACAGCGCCAAAAACTTGACAGCGCCCAAGTGCACACGCAAGTGTACACGGACTTATTAAGTAGTAAATTAGCTTCAAGGAATCCCAAGTATCGATCTCTCAGGGACTTGCGTTCGCCGCCAATCCAATTCTAGTTTTACAAATTGAGGATAGTAGCAAATAGAGTTTTAGAATTGAAAATTAAAACTAAAATAAACAAAGGCAGAAAAGTAAAGACTTAAGACAACCTATGGATAGAAGCCTGGGGTTAAGGCTTATGAATAATCATACTGCATTATTGAACTTCATTTGTTAGATTTCTTATCGTGGTTTTTGATTCATAGGGATAATCGAATGATTATAGTTTTACAACCTCTAATCCTTTACCTAAGTTGAACCTTACAACTATATTGTTGAGCTAGGATGTAATAGTTCACTTAAGTTCTTAACAAATATCATCCTACATATGAATCAAGTAAGGTATCTAAGTACATCCTTGTCCTAGGTACTAATTTGAATTTCCTATTTCATAAAGAAAGACAAACCATACTATGTTTATTCCCATGTTCTATCACCCTATTCCCTCTTCCGAGTTCACAAGTTTGACAATTGATGTATTCTAAGGGTAGTGAGTCCTTAAAATACTTAAAATAAGAATAAACAAGTGACCAATAATGATAAGCAAATCAAAAAACTTAATTCAAAACAAAAGTAATCATGATCTTGGCCTTAACCTTGAAAAAGGATTTTTATTCTTTAATGGACATATTCATCATCCAATCCCTTGGATTGATGATACAAACCATGAAAGAAACTAAAGTAAAGAGATATAAACCCTAAAAGAAGTATTGATCATCCCCATAACTAGTCTAATACGTCTAACAGTGATTAAAAAAGTTTATAAAGTTGTATTTATTGCAAAGAACAAGTCCCAAGCCATGTTAGAATCGAATTGGAGTGAGATGCCTAGGGGTGGAATATACCACATTTCGCACATTATATTCTATATGAATGGAGCATGAGATACACGCATATCACACGTACACACTATTTTGGGTCCCTTATGAGTCTATTAACGTGTCGCAGGCACCCAGATCTATTCTCACATGCCCTAACTCTCCAAATACATTTTAGGTATCCAAATTTGAGTCAAGTTGCGTATTGTTCTTCCATGATCCATTCTAAGAATTTTTTGAGTTGTTTTAAATTGATTTGAAGTTTTTATATACTCCGTATATCATCATAATCCATTCACCAAATATCCTGGAGTATTAAACACAACAATTTAAAGCTCAAAACACATAATATCCAAGACGGAGAACTAGAAACACGAGCTAAGCATAGGCTTCATTCACTTTGATTTCTAACTTATTATTTGATGCTTTCACCATACCTTGCACTATTGGATCTTTCAACTTCACTCGGGCGTTATGTGATTTAGGTGCTAGTATTTACCTCATGCCATTAGTAGTATTTATTTAGTTAGGGTTGGTATCCTACACACCAACCACCATGAGACTAGTAATGGCAGATAAGATAGTGAAAAAGACAGTTGATATTCTATACAATGTATTGGTGAAAGTGGCTTATTTTATCTTTCCTGCTGATTATGTAAAATTAGATTTGAAGTGGACATTCAAGTCCCAATTATCTTGGTAATACCATTCTTGGCTAGAGAAAGGATGTTGATTGATTTGGAGCTAGGATATATAATACTTAAACTCAATGATAAATAGGTAATATTCAATATATATAAATCCATGAAGCAGCCTGATGAGTTAAGAATGATATCTGTGATTGATTTATTTGATGAAGAGATAGATTCATTCCATGATGTTGATGTAATAATAACTTGGGAAGATACTTCTGATGTTGTTCCTATTTAAGAAAGGTTGGGTTTTGAAGCTCTAGAAGCCATGATCATAAACTTTGATAGTGATGGTATTAATAATTATGATGAGATAGTATGTCCACGCTATGGGAGTGGTTCGTACACTTATGCACCAAAGAAGCTTGATGTGGATCTGAAGAATAGAACCACTCCACCTCCTTGCCCATCTATTGAGGAGCCAGTTATTTTAGAATTAAAGGCTCTCCCTTCTCACTTGCGATATGTATTATTGGGGGACCACCACTTTGCCAATATCATTACAACTGACTTAATTAAGACAAAAGATAAAGCTTTATTATCAGTGCTACAGAGATTCAAGAGGGCTATTGGTTGGTCTATTGCAGATATTGTGGTATCCCGCCTGGTCTTTGTACTCATAAGATCCAACCTTAACCAAATTATGTTCCAAGTATAAAACATCTGTGTCGACTCAATCCTTCTAAGCAGGAGGTGGTGAATAAGGAAATAATCAAGTGGTTGGATATTGGTGTAGTTGATCCCATTGTTGATAGCAGGTCGATTAGTCCAGTATAATGTATTGTAATACCCCAAAGATTTCTAGCAAATTTCATCCCAAGAATGCCTAGTATTATATTCTAAAGTGAATGATAATTATTCCATGATGAATTTTCAAGATTTTTAATTTTTGTGATGTGGAAAATTCAATAATATTTCCATCGATATATGATTCGCTTAAATCCAATAACTGGGTAAGAAGTTATGACTATTTCAAGTTCCCGTCGTAAATCAACGCCATATTAGTCAATGGTACGCCCGCCACAAGAGTAAATAGCATTTGGAAATTTCTAGTAGGTGTCTGCAATTATGGTGTATCGTGCCAGCACTCAAATTCAGAATTGTCCTTTTTATAGTTTCTCAATGCGATTTCCCCCACGTCGCGCCAAAGTTCCAGGTCATAAAGGAAGGGGCAACATGATAGCTTTGCATCGTGCCATCCCTCAAGTTCCCAATCGTTAATTTCCAGTGACATGATGCGATAACGTTGCATCGTGCCAGGGGACCAGTTCGGAAAAATTTTACTGCAATTAAATGACTCGTCCAGGGTTAAAAAGGTCAATTTCCTACCCTTGTTTAAACCCAATAACATGTGATTTAGTTATTCTTCACCCAAAATATACTATTTTCTCTCAAGTTTTTCTCAAGAACAAACTAGGGTTTCTATTGGGAATCCAAATTCAAGAAGGTTTCACCATCAATCTTCATGAAATCATGAACTAAGGTGTGCATAGTGTTCATTCATGGACTCCTTTTATCCATGAAGCCCAAGAATCCCTTTTCTAAATTCAAGTTATGGATTTTCTTATGAATTTCATGATTGGGCTGCTTTTATTCATGCTGATAATGAGTAATTGAATTTTATTCCATGAATGAATGTTAAATTCCATATGGGCTGATTTGTATCGATATAGATTCATGAAACCATAGGACTAAAACCTTGAATGATTAAATTAGAATTGAATCACGACAGTTAATTGTAGTATGATGTTGTATACATATTCTATGCCTACTATGTGTTTGGTTGAATGACTAGATGAAAGGAAAGTGTCTAATTAGCATGATATCATGAAATCCCCATGTACGTAAAAGCTTATGCCTATCACATATTTGATGAAATGCTTCTGTAAATGTGTTATGATGATTATTATGTATTCAAGTAAGTCATGCTTTGTTAGTTTCCTTCCATCGAGTCCTAGGGGTATTTGCACCCGAAACATTAGCTGTGTACCTAGAATCATATCATGTTTTCACGATACTCTCAGTCAAGCTATGAATCTTTAGACTTCAGATAGTCTTATGAATCAGGAAAAATCTCTATGATCTTATGACTCAGTCAGTTGTTAGATATCAATAGTATTCCATCAGTTAATGGAACTTAGTAACTCAGCTCATGTTTAGTTCAGTAAATCATGTTCAGTGTCCATTCAGATGGGAGTAGGAATTAGCACTGAGTGAACCTAAGGATGGGGACACACACTATCAGATGAAGGTGTGATCCTTAGAAGTCATCCTTCTGTTCCAGAACTATGTAGCCAGCATAGGTTGAGACATCAACACTGTCCGATGAGGGTTGACGAGGTTGATAAGCACTGTCAGATAAGGGCTACAGCATTTTCTTTTAGGGACACTATCAGATAAGGGTCGCCCATAGCTTGTCCTTACCAGTTGCACGGTATTGACACCCTTCTAATTAGGATTACAGATTAGACCCCAACTCAGCTATAATGGCGTATCAGGGGCATGTTGATTAAATACTACCTCCCACAATTTCAGTACCAGTCTCAGTAAAAAAACTCAGATAGTTCTTCAGATTCAAGACTATCAGATACAGTCAACTCAGATACAGTAAAGAACTCAGATAGTTCTATCAGATTTAGGACTGTCAGATACAATCACCCATGTTATCATTTACATTCAGATACAACTATTTATGTTATTAGTTATTAGTATATCATATCATCAATATTTAGATTCAGTAATCATGATATCACAGTGTCAGTTATAGTTACGTATTTATGTATGCATTCTCGCATTTATGTTAGACAGTCAGCTAGCATTATTCATACATGTTAACCCTTGCATTTGCCTACCTCACATGTATACTCAGTATATTCCATTGTACTAATGCATTTGCACTATGGTGCTTTCTTTTTATGTTACCATAGATTCAGAGACACGAGTTCCAGTTCAGTAGTAGATTCTAGTCTCAGCAGTCAGAATAGAAGTGAGTCCTCATCCTTCCAGGACATGATTATTTCTCCACTATTTCATTAATTAGTTATTAGATGGAGTTATTTAGGGACATGTCCCATCAACTCCTTATTCGGATTATTCAGACAGTAAAGGCTTTCAGACTAGATGCAGACTATTATATTTCAGACTTCAGTGTTTACAGTTTTGTTTTGGGTATTGTATTACCCCACAGATGTTATCTCATGTATGTTATGTTCAGCATTGAACCTTATGGACTTTCAATGCATGTTTTCACATTATTCAGTATTTTATGCAGTATACAGGTACAGATATCAGTCATGGGTTAGCTTGTGGTCCTTAGGGGTCATGAGCATCGTATAGCATTTCGGTTTAACAATTTGGGGTGTTACAAACTTTGTATTAGAGCCTAAGTTTCAATAGAGTCTTAGGAAGTCTAAAAACCGCATCCAGTAGAGTATTGTGCATGGGTGTGTTGCACGCCGTATTTATGTGCAAGAGGCTATGAGATGTTTAGGAGTAGTTACCCTTCTTTCAGTATTCATGTCTTACCAGTGAGCATAATCATAAGTCAATCTCTCATTCTAATCCATTTCTTCTCATTATTTCAGAATATGCCTCCTAAGAAAAGAAATCAGTTAGCCTCTTATCCCGAAGAACCTTTGGGCGATCATGTTTTTCATGCAGAGTTTAGGACCATATTTACCACTCTTGCTCAGTCAGTAGTTTCCCATAATGAGCGACCAGTTGTCATTTCGGCTAACCCAATGGCCAACTCAGTTGTAGCTAGGATTCGGTACTTCACCTGAATGAATCTCCTGTCCTTCCACATGTCTAAAGTAGATAAAGACCCTCAGGAATTCATTGATCAAGTTCAGAAAGTGACAGACATCATATGGATGACTACTGTTGAGAGTGCTGAGTTAACCGCATACCAGTTGCAGGATGTGGCTCATACTTAGTTCAAACAGTGAAAGTCAGAAAGGTTAGATGATGCAACTCCTATAGAGTGGGGGGAGTTTGTCACTGCATTCTTAGACAAATTCTTTCCCTAAGAGCTTAGAGTGGCTAAGGTGATATAATTCATCAACCTCCAGCAGGGTAATATGACGGTGAAAGATTATTCTTTAAGTTTTACTTAATTAGACAGATATGCCCCTCATGTGGTTGCAGACGGTAGAGCCAAGATGAGTAAGTTTACTTCAGGGGTAAATGATAGCATGGTTAATGAGTGCAGATCCGCCATGCTAAAGAGTGACATGACTTTAGCCAGACTTATGACCATGCTCAGCTGATAGAGGAGCAAAATATTAAACAGAGGGAAAAGTAGAATAAGAAAGCTAGGATAGGTAGCTTCAATTTTAGTCAGCCTAAATTAGAATAAGGAAATCATTCTCAGTTTTGTCTTAAGTCATCAGTTCCATCTCCTTCTTCAGCCAGTGCTCCAGTTCCTAAGTTCAAAGATAGAGTGCCAGGCTCTTAGTCTCAGGGAAGTGTCATCAATGCCCGAACTAATCCCCTTTGTCTGATTTATCGTAAGAACCACAAGGGTGTTTGTAGAGCTGGCAGCGATGTCTATTTTGGTTATGGCAAGCCAAGACATATAGTCAGAGACTGCCCTTAGTAAGGTTATCAGAGTCATCTCTGCTCCTCAGCTCAGTCTGGTCTCCCAAATCAGCAGGCTGCCACCACCAGTGCTACTAGTGGGCAACACCCAAAAAGACTATATTCTCTTTAGACCCGACAAGATCAGGAAAATTCTCCTAATGTAGTTACTGGTACGTTATAGATCTTTCATATGCATGTTTATACTTTGCTAGATCCAGGAGTTTCTTTGTCTTTTATTACTCCCTATATGGCAGTTGATTTCGGAATCAGTCCCAAAATTCTAACAGAGCCCTTCTCAGTCTCGAACCCAGTGGGCAAAACTATCATAGCCCGGTGGGTATACAGGAACTGCCCAGTTATAATATTTCAGAAAGTCACTTTAGTAGACTTAGTCGAATTAGAGATTACTAATTTTGATGTCATTCTCGGCATGGATTGGCTTTATTCCTGCTGTGCCACAGTTGACTGCAGAAACAAAATAGTCCAGTTTCAGTTTCCAAATAAACCTATCCTTGAGTGGAAGGGTAGTATATTCACTTTCAGGGGTCAGCTTGTTTCCTACCTTCGGGCAAGAAAAATGATATCTAAAGGATGTGTCTATCATTTTGTTCGAGTTAAGGACACTAGTACTGAAACTCCCATCCTTGAATCAGTCCCAGTAGTGAATAAATATTCAGATGTCTTTCCCGAAGATCTTCCAAGAATTCATCCCAAAAGGGAAATAGACTTCAGCATTGATTTTTTCCAGATACTCAGCCTATCGCTATTTCACCATACAGAATGGCACCAGTAGAACTCAGAGAATTGAAAGAATATTTAAAGGATCTCTTAGATAAGGGATTCATCAGACCCAGTGTTTCCCCATGGGGTGCACCAATCTTATTCGAGTGCAAGAAAAATAGTTCTCCCAGAATGTGCATTGATTACCATCAACTCAATAAGGTAATGATCAAGAACAAGTATCCTCTTTCTAGAATCGATGACTTATTTGATTAACTTCAGGGTGCCAGCTATTTATCTAAGATAGACCTTAGATTCGACTATTATCAGCTCAGAGTTAGAGAAAGTGACATTCTAAAAATAGTTTTCTATACTCGGTATGGTCACTTTGAATTCTTAGTCATGTCATTTAGTCTTAGTAATGCCCCAGCATTTTTCATGGACTTGATGAACCACATGTTCAAGTAGTACTTGGACATGTTTGTTATAGTCTTCATAGAAGATATTCTGGTCTATTCCCACACTGAGCGCGATCATGCTGACCATCTCAGAATAGTACTTTAGACTCTCAGATATCATCAACTATTCACCAAATTTAGTAAGTGCGAATTTTGGCTAAGGTCAGTAGCATTCCTTGGTCACATCATTTCCAGTGATGGCATTAGAGTTAATTCTCAAAAGACCAAAGTAGTAAGAAACTGGCCAAGACCTATCTCTCTATTAAATATCAGGAGTTTCTTGGGTTTGCCTGGCTATTACAGATAGTTTGTTGAAATATTTTCATCTATTACATCCCCTATGTCCAGATTGACATATAAAAAAGTCAAGTTTCAGTGGTCAGACCCTTACGAGAAGATTTTTCAGGAGTTGAAGATTTGACTTACCTTAGCCCCAGTCTTAGCTCTTCCAGATGGTTCAGATAGGTTCGTGGTGTATTCTGATGCATCCAGAGTAGGTTTAGGTTATGTCCTCATGTAGTATGATAAGGTCATAGCCTATGCCTCTAGATAGCTTACACCCCATGAGAGAAATTATCCTACTCATGATCATAAGTTAGCAGTCGTGGTCTTTGCCTTGAAAATTTGGAGGTATTATCTCTACGGAGTTCATGTAGATGTCTTCATAGATCACAAGAGTCTTCAGTATGTCTTTTCTTAAAAATATCTCAATCTTTGTCAGGGAAGGTGGTTAGAGATCTTGAAAGACTACGATATGAGTGTCCTCTATTATCCGGGCAATGCCAACGTAGTGGCTGATGCTCTTAGTAGACTAACCATGGGTAGTTTTTCTCATTTGGAGGATAGTAAGAAGAATTTAGCTCAAAAAGTCCATCAACTTGCCAGACTAGGCATTCGCTTAGTCAATTCTTCAGAGGGTGGTGTATGTGTTCAGAGTAATTTAGAATCATCTCTAGTTTTTGAGGTGAAAGAAAAGCAAGACAGAGATCCTAGCCTTGTCAATGTAAAAGAGTCAGTTCAGGATTAGCAAGTAGAGGTTTTATCCCAAGGGGGAGATGGTGTTTTGTGTTGTTAGGGTCTTCTATGTGTTCCAGGTGTAAACTACTTAAGGTAGCGAATTCTTGTAGAAGCGTATGGTGAACGCTACTCTATTCATCCAGCGGCCACAAAGATGTACCATGACTTATGGGAAATATATTGATGGAGTGGGATGAAGAGAGATATTGCAGAGTTTATGGCTAAGTTCTCTATATAACAACAAGTTAACATAGAGCATCTGAAGCCTAGTGGGTCCATATAGGAGTTCAGTATTCCTACTTGGAAGTGGGAAGTTGTGATTATGGAATTCGTGATGGGTTTGCCTCGAACTCATCATCAGCATGATTCTGTCTGGGCTATTGTAGACAGAATGACCAAATCAGCTCATTTCCTTCCAGTTCATACCTCTTATTTAGCCAAGGATTATGCCAAACTCTATATCAAGGAGTTGGTTAGATTTCACGGTGTTCCATTGTCCATTATCTCAGACAGAGTTACCCAATTCACCTCTTATTTTTGGAAAGTATTCCAAAAGGGTCTCGGTACCCAAGTTCATCTTAATACACCCTTCCATCCTCAGACAGATGTTCAAGCAAAAAGGACTATTTAGATTTTAGAATATATGCTAAGGGCGTGTACAATTGATTTCAAGGAAAGTTGGCATGACAACTTGCCTTTGATTAAGTTTGCATACAACAACAGCTATTATTCTAATATGCAGATGGCTCTATTTAAAGCTCTCTATGGTAGGAGATGTAGATCTCCAATTGGTTAGTTTGAAGTTAGTGAGGCCTCATTCATAGGTCTTGACTTAGTATTCAACGCCTTAGAAAAAGTCTATTTAATTAGAGAAAGACTACGAGCTGCTTAAAGTCGACAAAAGTTTTATACAGATGTTTATAGAAAAGATCTTGATTTTGAGGTTGGTGATCATGTCTATCTTAAGATCTCTCCCATGAAAGGAGTGAATAGATTTGGCAAGAAGGGGAAACTCAATCCCCGATATATTTGTCCCTTTAAGATTCTTAATTGTTTCGGCAAGGTAGCTTATGAGCTCGAATTGCCTTCAAATCTAGCCTCAATTCATCCAGTCTTCCATGTCTCTTTGCTCAAGAAGTGTATAGGTGACCCACCAGTCGTAGTCCCTATTCAGAGCATTGATGTTCTGAATAGTCTCTCTTATGAAGAGATTCCAGTCGAAATCTTAGACTATTAGACTCGTAGATTGAGGAACAAAGAAGTCCCTCTAGTTAAAGTTCTTTGGAAAAATCAATCCGTTAAGGGAGCTACTTGGGAAGCAGAAGCAGACATGCGTACCAAGTATCCTCACCTCTTTACCTCCAACTCAGATCAAGCTCAAGGTAATAGTTCTCCTTAAGCTTACCTAGTTTCATGATTGGTGTTCATCACAAACTTGGTAGTCAGTTTCATGTTCATGTTCCCAGTATAAACTTTGTATCGAGTACCATTGCATATTCAGTCATGCATTCATGTATTAGCTTAGTTATATAACTATGCATCAGTTATATATTCTGTCATGCATTCATGAATCAGTTACACATGCATCAGATATGCATATTCAGTATGTTATGTTCAACTTGTCAGTCATGAGATCATGTTCTAGTTATTTATGTTCAGTTTATGTTCAGCTTATTGTTTCCCCTTTCAGTCGCTTATTTAAGGATGAATGTTCTCAAGGGGGAGATATTGTAATATACCCTGAAGATTTCTAGCAAATTTCATCCCAAGAATGCCTAGTATTATCTTCTAAAATGAAAGATAATTATTCTATGAGGAATTTTCAAGATTTTTAATTTTTTATGTGGAAAATTCAATAAACTTTCCATCGATATATAATTCACTTAAATCTGAAAACCGGGTAAGAAGCTATGACTATTTTAAGTTCTCGTCGTAAAACAGTGCCATATTAGTCAGCGGCGCACCGCGCCATAAGAGAAAATGGCATTTGGCAATTTCTAGTAGGTGTTCGCGATTATGAAGCATCACGCCAGTACTCAAATTTAGAATTGTCTTTTTTACAGTGTCTCAATGCGATTTCCACTGTGTCGCTCCAAAATTTCAAGTCAAGAAGAAAGAGGCAACGCGATGGCTCCGCGTCGCTCCATCCCTTAATTTTCCAATTGTCAATTTCCAGTGGCATGGCACGATAACACAGCATCGCACCAGGGGACTAGTTCGGGAAAATTTTATTGAAATTAAATAACGCGTCCAGGGTTAAAAGGGTCAATTTCCTACCCCTATTTAAACCCAATAACACGTGATTTAGCTATTCTTCACCTAAAATACTATTTTCTCTCAAGTTTCTCTCAAGAACAAGCTAGGGTTTCTATTGGGAATTCAAATTCAAGAAGGTTTCACCATCAATCTTCACGAAATCATGAACTAAGGTATGCATAGTATTCATTCATGGACTCCTTTCATCCATGAAGCCCAAGAATCCCTTTTCTAAATTCAAGTTATGGATTTTCTTATGAATTTCATGATTGGGCTGTTTTTGTTCGTGTTGATAATGAGTAATTGAATTTTATTCCATGAATGAGTGTTAAATTCCATATGGGTTGATTTGTATCGGTATAGATTCATAAAACCATAGGACTAAACCCTTGAATGATTAAATTGGAATTGAATCACGACAGTTAATTGTTGTATGATGTTGTTTACACATTCTATGCCTACTATGTGTTTGGTTGAATCCTTAGATGAAGGGAAAGTGTCTAATTAGTATGATATATGGAAATCCCCATGTACGTACAAGCTTATGCCTATCACATGTTTGATGAAATGCTTCAGTAAATGTATTATGATGATTATTATGTATTCTAGTAAGTCATGCTTTGTCAGTTTCCTTCCATCGAATTCGGGGGTACTTGTACCCAAAACATTAGTTGTGTACCTAGAGACATGTCATATTTTCACGATACTCTCAGTCAAGCTATGAATCATTAGACTTCAGATAGTCTTATGACTCAGGAAAAATCTCCATGATCTCATGACTCAGTCAGTTGTTAGATATTGGTAGTATTCTGTTAGTAAATGGAACTTAGTGACTCAGCTCATGTTCAGTTCAGTAAATTATGTTCAGTATCCATTCAGATGGGAGTAGGAATTAAACCCGACTGAACCCAAGGATGGGGACACACACTATCAGATGAGGGTGTGATCCTTAGAAGTCATCCTTGCATTCCAAAACTATGTAGCCAGCATAGGTTGAGACATCAACACTCTCCGACGAGGGTTGATGAGGTGGATAAGCATTGTCAGATAAGGTCCCCACCATTCTCTTTTGGGGACACTATCAGATAAGGGTTATCCACAGCTTATCATTACCAGTGGCGCGGTATTGACACCCTTCCAATTTGGGTTACAGATCGGACCCAACTCAGCCATAATGGTGTATCAGGGGCACATCGGTTAAATACTACCTCCCACAGTTTTTGTACCAGTCTTAGTAAAACAACTCAAATAGGTCTTCAGATTCAAGACTGTCAGATACAGTCAACTCAGATATAGTAAGAAACTCAGATAGTTCCATCAGATTTAGGACTGTCAGATACAGTCACCCATGTTATCAATTACATTCAGATACAGCTATTTATTCTATTAGTTATATTAGTTATTAGTATGTCATGTCATCAGTATTCAGATTCAGTAATAACGATATCACAGTGTCAGTTATAGTTATGTATTTATGTATGCATTCTCGTATTTATGTTAGACAGTCAGCTAGCATTATTCATGTATGTTAACCCTTGGGTTAGCCTATCTCACATGTATACTCAGTACATTCCATTGTACTGACGTATTTGTGCTATGGTGCTTTCTTTTTATGTTACATCATAGGTTCAGAGACACGAGTTCCAGATCAGCAGTAGATTCCAGTGTCAGCCGTCAAAATAGAAGTGAGTCCTTATCCTTCAAGGACATGATTATTTCTCCACTATTTCATTAATTAGTTATTAGTTGGAGTTAGTTGGGTATATGTCCCATCAACTCCATATTTAGATTATTTAGACAGCAGAGGCTTTCAGACTAGATACATACTATTATGTTTCAGACTTCAGTATTTACAATTTTATTTTGGGTATTGTATTACCCCACAGATTTTATCTCATGTATGTCAAGTTCAGTATTGAACCTTATGGTCTTTCAGTGCATTTTTTCGTATTATTCAGTATTTTATGCAGTATATAGGTACAGATATCAGTCATGGGCTAGCTTGTGGTCCTTTGGGATCATGAGCACCGTGTAGCATTTCGGTTTAGAAAATTGGGGTTTTATATATATTTTGAAGAAAGATGGTATTATTGTTGTGACAAATGAGAAAAATAAGTCAGTGTTGATGAGGCAAGTCATAGAATGGAGAGTATGCATGGATTACAAAAAAATTGAATGCATGGACTCAGAAGGACCATTTTCTTATGCCCTTCATGGACCAGACGTGGATAGGCTTGTGGCAAGAGAATGGTACTATTTTCTAGATGGATTCTCAGGTTACAACCAAATCAAAATTGCACTTAGGGACCAAGAGATAACAACTTTCACTTGTCCTTATGGGATCTTTGTATTCACACGTATGACATTTATGTTTTGATGTCAATCTTCTTTCACATGGTAAAATACACTATCGAAGTGTTTATAGATGATTTCTCAGTCGTTGGTGATTCTTTTGATGACTTCTTAGTTCACTTGGCTAATGCCCTTAGATGGTGCTTGGTACTTAATCGGGAAAAGTGTCATTTTATAGTTAAAGAAGTATTATGCTTGGACACAAGATTTTAAAAAGGGGTACTGAGGTAGATAGCACGAATATCGAAGTGATTGAGAAATTAACTCCACTAATTTCTGTAAAGGGTTTTCATAGCTTTTTGGGACATGCTAGGTTTTATAGGTGATTCATCAAGGATTTCTTCAAGATTGCCAACCCTCTTTGTAGGTTTTTTGATAAAAAGGTGAAACTTGAGTTTATTGAAGCATACCTAAAGGCTTTTGAATATCTAAAAGAGAAGTTAATGATTGCTCCTATAGTAGTGTCCCCAGACTAGTCCTTTCCATTTGAGATTATATATGATGCAAGTGGAGTGGCCTTAGGTGATGTACTAGGCCAACAAAAAGAAAAGATCCTTCATCTCATCTATTATGCCAGAAAGACACTAAAACCTGCTCAAAAGAACTAGGTAGTTACTGAACAAGAGTTGTTAGCAGTGGTTTTTGCCTTTGAGAAATTTAAGTCTACTTTGATTAGGACAAATATAGTTGTTCAAACTGATCATGTAGCATTGAGGTACTTGATGGAGAAAAAAGATTCAAAATCTAGACTGATTAGGTGGGTACTCTTGCTGCAAGAGTTTGATTTCAAGGTCAAGTTGTAGATCATTTGTCTAGATTTGAGGAGGAAGCTAGAGAATGTTGAATATGGGCTCGAGATTGATGACAGTTTTCTAGATGAGCAGATATTAGCATCTTCCCAATATCTAATTCCATGGTTTGCTGACTATGCAAATTATTTATCAAGTGATCTAGTCCCAGAAGATCTTTCCTTTCAGCAAAGAAAGAAGTTTATGTATAAGGTAAGGAAATTTTTCTGCGATAAGCCTTATTTATTTAGAATCTGTGTGGATGGTATTATTCATATATGTATACCTAAGATGGAGATGATAAGCATATTTGAGGCTTGTCATTCTTCACTAGTTGGGGGTCATCATGGAGGAACCCGTCCAGCCCACAAAATCTTGCAATTTGGGTACTATTGTCCAACAATTTACAAAGATACACATGATTTTGCTTTAGCCTGTGATCAATCTCAATGGTAAGGTAACATCACTAGACGCCATGAACTTCCTATGACTCCTATTTTAGAACTGGAATTGTTTGATGTATGGGTGTGGATTTCATAGGACCTTTTGTGAGTTCGTTTGGCATGAAGTATATTCTTGTGGCTATGGATTATGTTTTTAAGTGAGTGGAAATGGTTGCACTCCCCAACAATGAAGCACGTAGTATCACTGCATTCTTGAAAAAAAACATATTTTTTTCTCAATTTTGGCATATCACATGCTATCATTAGTGATGACGGATCACATTTTTGTAATCATTTGTTCAATAGTCCGCTTCATAATTATGGAGTGAAATACAAGGTGGCAACACCTTATCATCCTCAGACTAATAAACAGGTTGAGGTGTCCAACATAGAAATTATGTCCATCTTTGAGAAGACAATAAATGGCAATAGGACTAATTGGTCATGAAAGTTAGATGTTGCATTATGGGCTTACTGAATATCTTTCAAGACCCCTATTGGTGCTTCTCTATATCAATTGGTATATGGAAAGGCATGTCACTTGACTATGGAACTTGAACATAAAGCACTATGGACGTTGAAAAAGCTGAACTTTGAGTGGCAAAAAGTAGCAAAGACAAGGTTGAATAAGATGAATGAGTTGGATGAATTCTAACTCTGGGAGTATGAAAGTTCTGCACTTTACAAAGAAAAAATGAAACTATCATTATCGGAAGATTGAGAAAAGGATCTTTGGAAAAGGTTACAAGGTATTGCTTTATAACTCTAGCCTTTGCTTATTTCTAGGTAAGTTGAACTCTAGATGGTATGGTCCATTTATTGTGCTAAGAGTGTTCCCATATGGTGCTTTGGAATTGAAGCGGGATGGTGAATCCCCGATCAAGGTGAATGGGAAAAGAGTAAAGCATTATATAGGTAACACTAAGGAAATTAATGTGATTTTTGATATGGACCTTGGTGAAGTCTGAGTAACCAAGGCAATTGCGTCGTGCTGCGACATTAAATCTAGCACTGCATAGGAGGCAACCCATGAGGCTAGTTGGAGAAATCTAATATCCAACTTATCCACGTCGTACCACAACGTTGAATCAAGCGCTGCATTAGAGGCAACCCATGTTTTTGTACTTATTCATTTATAGGCTATTATGTGAGTTTAGTGTACAGGATTAAGTATTGTAAAAAGAGCTAGAATTTCCAGAAACAAGGTCATACGGACTCTTCACGAATCTATCTTAAAGTAACGACTAGTGAGTAAGTGTTGTAAGAACATAGGAGTTCATTTAGACCCAGGTAAGTGGTCACTGGAGTACTTACGACTCTCAGAATGAGTCATACGCTCAGGGTATGATTCGTCACCTTGAGTCGTATCAACTCCAAAACCCAGGTGAAGTTCTAGGTCTTTATGAATGAAGAAAAAGACCCGTAAGTCTAGGTATGATTCATGCACATGAGTCATAAACAAGCTTACTAGATCTAGGGCCGCGATTAAATCCATCTCAAATCTTTGGTTTTAAATGAATGGGGTACCCGAATCAATACTACAAAAATCAAATACCTCCATTTGTGATTGATCTCTAAAGCTCTAAATGAACGATTCAAGCTAAAACACACAAAATGATTGAGTTCTCTCCAATAGCACAAATTTCACAAGAATTTGGGGAAGAGAAGTAAAATTTCATGAACCTTAATCTCTCAACCATTCAAGTAAGTCTTCGAACCCAACTTCTTTATATTTTAAGATTTAAGTTTAAAATAGGTTAAATTTTAGCATTTCTCTGAGTTAGATATCGATGTGTGTTAAATTTTGTAACCTTAGTTTTTAGAAATTGAGCTTAAAATAGAAGGTGGGGTAAACTTAATATTGTGTGTTTTTGGACTGATATGGTGTAGAAATGTTACACAATGTAAGGGTAAATTGGAGAGTGCATATTAGAATCAACTCATAAGTTGAACTTATATTTTGTAGTAGATATGAGACCCCTTACAACTCGAACCCACAAGTAACAAGTCGTAATGAGACTCGTAACCACTAACAACATAGAATTTTAACTGGGTGTAGGTTCTGGTATTGGTACGACTTACCTAAATGAGTTGTATCTAACCCTTACTACTCGTAAACTCGTATTGATCTAGGGGTTATCATATATAAGAGTATTGTTTCTGGTCTGCTTATGGGTGTTGGTAACGAGTCGTAACTTATCCTTACGACTAGTTAGAAGAACTCGTAAGATAACCAATGAACATTCATATACACACTGTTTATCATACGACTCGGTCGTACGAGTCATACCCAGCCGATACAAATCTTACCCCCCAATCGTACCATGAACAGAACATGTAACTGACATAAAATTTTCTTTGTTTTTCTTTCCTTTCCATTGTAGTTTCTAGTGAGTGTTTGCACTTAGGTACTATGTCTCCTAAAGGCAATTCCTCAAAGAAAAACACCAAGAAGGAGTCGACTCCAAAGGCAAAGTTGCAGTTTACTAATGAGGGGGCCAAGTGACTCAAGTGGGAATCTTATGTAGTTCCCCATGAAAAAAAAAGTGACACCAAGGGAAAAACACCCTCGGGGAAAGAAAGTAGCCACTTCAAAGGACACTCCTCCATGTGGACCAGGAATGAAGAATCCAAGTACCTCTCGTCTATACTTACCTCTATCTTTTGAGGATGATGAGGATGACGAAAATGATAAACTTGAGAGTGATGCGGTGGTAGAGAAAAATATTGAATCTAGTTTAGAATTAAGCTCAGAGGAAGAAAGTTTGAGAATGCTAGTGTGGAAGAAGTTGATGCTAATCTGATTGATAGAAAGGACCCACAACTGGACATAATGAGGGTACCCGGCATATAGGAATCATACAATGATAGTTTGAGCAGGCTCTGTAATGGAAGAATAAAAAGAAGTTTATATCTAGAGAGAAGATTGACCACCACGGGGATGTCCGAGTTGCCCAAATTTGAGGCTCGATTCAGCCAATATAGGTTTTAGTGGATAACTACACCTTCTGGTAAGTATATCCCCATATTAATGCGGGAGTTTTATGCAGTATATAAGGGCAAAGTAAAAAAGACAGTATCCCTAGGGGGCAGTTGTGGAGAGTGGTAATCCCATTACACCACTAACCATTCTAGGAGTACGGGTGAATATCTCCCGACCCACTATTTCTCAGTTCTTTAATGGACCAAACTTCCATCCATTAGTGAACACAAGTGAGATAGATTACCGGATGGATAAAATACAGAAGATCACGAAGAAGCAACTAGGGTCTGAGGATAAGATGAGACATTTTTGGTCGATTGCGAGTATGATTGCAGTGAATAGAGAGGATGTAGTTTAGGTGGTAGGAGTCTCAAGATTGATGTCACAGAAGATAGAAAACCACATGCTAAACTTTGAGGCCAAGGTATAGTGTACACTGGCCAGACACAGACTTTGTCCCACTACTGGGGACAAGGACTCAGCCCAGTTCATGCAACTTTAATAGATGGGTTTATGGCAGGGTACGAGTTTGATATGGGGAAGTTTTTAGCCCAAGAGACTCAAGATAGAGCTATAGGCAGAGAAAAGATACTTTTAGCTTATCCTTGCATAATTACTCAACTGTACTTTACTGCAAGGGTCACGAGCTCCCAGGGATTGACAAGCTGATTGAGCCTATAAATATTACAGATTTAGGGATGATTAGAGATGCAACAAACCTAATAGCTAGACAGGTGAGAAAAGGAGCTGAGATAATCGTAGAAATATACATGAGCTAGATGGGATAGGCTGATGTTGATGAGACTAATGACACTATAGGTAGAGGTGTGTGGATTGAGCCATAAACTTCAAATGTAGTGGGCACATCTAGTGCCCGTCCTCTAACTCAATTTGTACCACCTCGACCCAGATCTATGTCAGTTGGTTTGATAGTGAACACACAGGCCATATAGGATGAGGAAATAAAGAGATTGGCCATGTTAGAGGATAAGGCCTGGAATATAGAAGGGGTGTAAAGCCTTGGTTTAATACTATACTAGCAAACCAAGATAGATAGGTGCAGGGTCAGTTGGATAATTTGAGCAGCAGATGACTTGGTAGCTAGAAAGAGATCACCTCAGATATTGCAGATGTAAAAGCAGAGGTGGCAGGGACCAAGAAAATGGTAGATGAGCTGTATGATAGGCCATTCATCCCAGCACCTGTGGTTATGGAAGTTGTGCCTGAAGTAAAGGTTGAAAACATTTGGGTTATTCCAAAACCAAAGAAGGGAGGAAGAAGAGAAAGCATTGGAGTGAAAAAAAATGCCCTGAAGAAAGCAAATAAGGATATCATACTGAGTGAGAAGGATCGGGTAGTGAATGTCTAAGAGATGTTAAATGGTGTCCATAGCTCAAAATCAGTGATTGATGATGCTAAGAGGGATGGGGATATAGCCCCGACTACTGATGTACCACAGCACGCACCGACCATAACCGATGCCACGATTGTGGAGCTAGTCCTGATAGTTTATGGGACTACAGCTGAGGATAGTAGGACCTGACCTAAGGGCCTATATTATGATGAAGAAATATGAACTGGCACCTTGAGCGCCTAGGTATGTTCCCATATCCCTTGTATTATATTTTTAGATACACTGGGGATAGTTCATAGGCTTTAAGTTGGGGGTGGAAGTGTACCAAGGTCGCCACAGGCTATACTTACCATGTTTCGAAGCCTGTGGCCACAATCTAAAAATTTTAAGAACTATAATGCTTTTGTTTATGTTTTGTTGTGTGCTGGAATAGTTGAAAATAGAAGGAGAATTTTTACTTGTGGCAGTAGATGTTGGTTGAAATGATTATGTTGATTTTTTTTATTTTAAAATAATTATGCTGAAAACTTGATACACCTCCTAAAAATTTTATTAACTGTGTAATGTGTAGAATGTGTGACTATGTGAATTTGATAATGGCATTAGGATTAGGAATAGAACAACTAGGGTGAACAATAGCATAACTGTATAAGCAGTACCTAGCAGTATAACCCTGTGTGAGTGTATGTGAGGTGCTACTTAGCTCCTGGTGTTTCTTAATCTAGAACTTGCCCGGCTGCTCTTAACTAGGTTTCAGGATAGTCAAGAAAGAGATGATCATAGGCCATTTTTATTGAGAGTTCACTCGATCCTAAATGCCTAACCAAATGATGTATGTATCTCTTGATCAAAAATTGGAGCCGTAATTGACCCATTCCTCGATTACATCAATTTTATTTTCTTATTTTACTTATAGTGAACCTGTATTGGTCATGGTCCTCCTTGGACACTATGCACCTCAACTTAAGAAAATCGCTTAAGTTGAGGGTGGCTAGTATAGGGGTGCTTAGGAGAAAATGAGTGTGAAGAAAGATGTGTAGAAAGAAAAATAAAGAAGGACAAGTGTAGTGAAAAAATAGTATAATAAAGGAAAAAAAGAGTAAAATTAAGAAAAATTTGCAAGGAAAAGAAAAAGAAAGTGAGAAAAGAAAACCGCACCTAGTCCAGTATGAATGTGCTCAAAAATAAAAGGGAGGCATAAGGCCAGAACTAAAATGAAGAAAAAAGTGAAAATATAATTAGACCCCGAATAAAGCGTAGTGTCAAGGAGGCGTAGTCACTAAAAGTACCAAAAATATACCATATCAGACCCTAACCTATGTTACAAGAAGAATAAAGTCCTTTAGTGATCTTGTCCTGACTGTATCAAAACCTTCTGGTATTCTGTATACACTAACTGATATTTTTTTATAAGCGAGAGCAGTTTTTTTAATATCGCTGAATAAGTTAATTTATCTTAACTGAGCAAATGGGATTTCTTTGACTGTGAGCACACATAGGTTATGTTGTTAGGTTTCTAGATTGTTCAGTTAATGTGGTTTATGTTTATTCCTAGTTGTCTGTTACTAGTTAATGCCATCATTGGAATCTTTTATGTTTCTAAGTATGCCAAATCGAAATACACAGTCTGATTCTTGAAAAGTTACAATTAGGAGTGGGAATAAAAATCTTGAAAAGTCATTACCATAAGTATCTTGTGATCTTCCTATTTAAGCATCGTTATTGTGGGTAGTAGTTTTGGTTTTTGTGTTTTGCCTAAGGAAACGCTAACTTCTAAGTTGAGGGTGTTGATAAGCCATAGAAACAAGGCACTTTCAATGCTTAAAACAATGAATTTAAGCTTGCACTTAGGTTGTTTTAGTATATATAAAGTGATTTTGTGCTTGTTATAGGTTAAACTGTTAAATAAAAGTCTTGGAAAGAAATCAGAAGAAAGTTGTTAGAAAGATGTAGTCATCAGGTTATACGAGTCACCTTACGAGTTGTCAACATATCATACAGCTCATAGGTTGACTCATAGGCACAACAGAACCAAAGTACAAGAAGAAATGCTAAGTGAAGAAAAGATATGACTTAGTTATATGAGTCGTAAGATGAGGATTTGGGTCATGACAAGAAACCATACAAAGAACAGAAGCCAAAGTTAGATTCAGCATTAAAGTCACAAAAGTAGACGAGTCAGAAGTCTGAGTATAACTCTTATGATCCAAACGTAAGCAGACCAGTGTCCAAAGCTTGGAAAGATTAAGTCCTAGGTGGTAACGAGTGAAGGCCATGAGTTGGATGGTCAAGGTATGAATTATGAGCATGATTCATAAAGATAATAGAAACTTAAGGACTTTTAAGATCATACACTAGAGAACATAAGATAAGCACTGTACGACTCGTAAGAAGACCTTACGAGTGGACGATCAAGTCGTACCTTGTGTCGACTTACTTTTCCCATTCCATTTTACTAGGATTTCTGGGTTGTTTTGTGATACTATAAATACCCTAGCGGTTATATTTTATTAGGTTACACTCTTAGACGTTCCTTAACATTATTTTACATACTTTTACAATACTTTACATTACTCTTGAGATTTTGGGTTTATTATTCAATTGATGATTTTGGATTTATTCTACTTATTCTTGTGTAATCAATTATATATTTTCTTTATCGATTATCATGGATTTTTGCATGAACATGAGCAACTAATTTCCATGACTAGGGTTGTGGGAACCCTAGTGGATGAACTACATAAACAAAGTGGGAGATTCATCTATTCTAACCTAACTGCATATATCCTAATCTTTTTCATATTAATTAACCTCAGAGCTACTGTAGAAACTTGAGGATTGCATGTATTCGATAACGTCCTCACAAGGGAGTTTGAGATTGGAAAAAGAGGATTAAGATAGTAATTTGAGATTTACGTCCATCTTATTATTCCGCTATCTCATCCAATCAATTGGAGACTCAAGAGGTGAGAGTTGAACTAAAGTGATAGATAAGGAGCAATAAGGTGCGCCCTGAGACTCACAAGGTAAAGGGTGAGATTTATTAACACGTTCATAAGACAGTGGATAATACATAGATTGTTGACTTTACATACAGAGCAGCAAAATAGGTGGGTTGAACATAAGAAATTTACAGAGTTGAGAAGCCAGGAGGAATACAACCTTAGTGTTCATCTTTTATTGTTTACAAACTCAAAGTATTCAAGATTTGGTTACTATTTACTTACTACTTCCAAATTCCCCTATTTACTTTTTGGTGTTGCTCATGAATTTTGTCAAGTTAAGAAACTTTTCAACATTTTCACTATGGGTTAGAATGCAATATAGTTGGATTACTATATTTGGCATCAACCACAACATACTTCTTTGGAGGTTTGTTTTGGGCGCATCAGTAGTTTGAATAAATTTTGTCAAAAAACCTTCTAAACCATACCCCCCACCCCAATTTTAAATTTATGTTTTACTTTACGTCTACATTGTGGGTAATCACTTAGTATCTCTCGACACCTATAGGATTTGAATACTAAATCCACTCCTCGAGGATTCGACCTCAACTCAAGTTGGGGTGTTATATTTGACAACGATCGTCTTGTCCATAAATTATGGAGTAAGTTGAGTGTGATCATTAGGTAGCGTGACTTACATATTTTCTTGATTATTTATTGTTAATGTAATGACATTGCTTGATTCCTTTGTGTCATAATGTTGTGCTACATAGATCCATACAACAGTATTTTTGAAAAGTTAGAAATAGGAGGGGCTAAGAGTTTTTATGCTAAAATTAATTTGACTATCGCACGATCCTTAGGTTTCTCTGAGTTAAGTATCGTGTTGTGTTTATTATGTGTTTGTTTCCTGAAGACATGCAAACATTCTAGGTTGAGGGTGTTGATGTGTCATGGTTTTATGGCACTTTTGATGCTTAAAACTGAAAATTATGGAAGTACTTATGTCCCATTTTTTAGATATGATATATTTTTGGGTTTTTTTGTATAAAAATAGGGTTAGGAGCAAAAGAGGAGAAAAAGAGTTGAAGTGTTGTAGAGGACCCACTTACGGGACATAAGTGGGACTTACACCCACCGTAAGTCCCTTTGTATGTAGTAAAAGAAAAAGTCATTAAAGTTCTGAAGATTCCAAGTTGTTCTGAGACCTACAAAGGCCCACTTACGGGGTGTAAGTGATACTTACTCCCCTCGTAATTGGGGGATCTAAAGTTGCTGATTTTGTCTACGACCGACGACCCACCTAGGGTTCATAGGTAGTACCTACAGCCTATAGTGGGTCCGTTGGTAGGTGCTGACTTAGTTTTTCTATTTTGTTTTGGGTATATTTTTTAGGTTTTGTTGTGTAATTATAAATTCCCCACTGATTTTTTTTTATTTCGTTATGCACTCTTTATACTTACAACATTATATTGAGTTCTGAGATATGATTTTGATCTTGAAATTCCAGTTTTTAGTTTTTACTGTTTGAGATTAATTTGAGATTCTAGTTTTCATTCTAATTTATAGTGAGATTATGGTTTTTTTTACCAACATGAGCGGCTAAACCTCTTAACTAGGGTTGTGGGAACCCTAATGGAATAATGAAGTAGAGCAAGTGGAAAGTCTTTCCTGATTGATATTCTTGTATGTATTATGATTTTCTTCGATTTGATTGTTATCTTAACGACTGCAGACATTAATATCTTGCCTTTATTTAATACTAAGAGAGAGATTGAGATTAGAAAAAAGAAGACCACTACAGTAATTTGAAGTTCGCAACCTTCATCTAATTAACTTGAAACCCAAATAGAGATAGTTAATCTGGGATCTAGGACAAAGGTTAGTAAAGTGACACTCTGAGATCCAAAAAGAGATGAGTGAAATTCACCAAAGGGTGTCGATCAATAGTTGGTGATACCTAACTTTTTAGATTCTGCATCCAAGGCATTGAGATAGTTTAATGAAGCACGATAAGTCTACAGATTTAAGAAGTCGGGGGAACACGGTCCTAGTAATCATCTCATATTGATTTCAACCAAAAGTCATCAGGATTTGTTATTACTCTTAGTGGTACTAAAAAATCCCTTAATTTACTTTCTGCACATTCTGACTATATCAACAAGTTCATGATAGAGATTTGTCCTATTTCCTATGGATTCAACCCCAACCTTTATTGGGTTCTTTATTTGATAGCTACCACGTTATACTTTCTAAGAGGTGTAATTTTGGGAGATGTTATGAGAAAATTAAATCAATAAGTACCCAAACTGAAAATGGCTCTTGAGAGGGCAAATAGACGGATAAATTCTTCCATAATTATTAATAAGCTGAGTGAAAGAAATCATAACGAAAAGGTTGGATTATGTTCATATAAAAGCTCTAATGTTGTTTAATACTTGCACTACATATGTGGAAATCTTGTACATCCTACTACTGAGTGTCAGTTGCTATAAAGAGAAGGTTTACAAGCACAAATCTAGCAAAAGAGACTGATTCAAAATTAGCTCAAACTAATAGAAAAGGGATCAAAACTGGTCAAGGAAATAGACTCCCAAACCTGTTACCTTAATGCGCTAGAAGCAAACTGATTCATCCTTTTAATTAGAATGACCCAAGATTGTTTGGTTCCTAAAACTAATCCCTAAACTATTTTGAATGCTAGAGTGAAAGGAGGCAAGCAACACTGGTACATGGATAGTACTTGCTCAAGGCATATGACTCTAGAGAAACAAAGATTTCTTTCACTCTCTACATTTGATGGAGGAATGTGTTATTTGGAGATAGTAAAAAAAGTATTATCACTAGGTTTAAGAAGATTGGAAAATTTAAATCAAGAGGATTGGAAGATGTCTATCATTTGGAATGACAAAGGCACAATTTGCTCAGTATTTCGTAATTATGTGACAAAGGAAATAAGGTAATATTTACTTGTACAAGTTGCTAGGTGAAGAATATGATTACAAAGGAGATTGTTCTAAGTGCTAAAAGACACAAAAATATGCACAAAGCTGATATCATGGGAATGCCTGGTACAAAGATGGCATGCTTAAGTGCAATTGAAAATGATCTCTTATTTTGGCAGATAAAACTTTGGCATGCAAGTCTAAGGCAACTAAACAAACTAACTTCTAAGGACATGGTGGTTGGCGCCCAAAGCTAAGTTTAGAGAAGAAAAGGTTTGTACAGCATATGTAAGCGGGAAGAAGGTATGGTCATCTTTAAAATATAAGAACCATGTCAGTACAATCAAGTGCCTTGACCTGGTCCATATAGACCTTTGTGAACTAATGAGGGTACAAAGTAGAGGAGGCAAGAGGTATGATTTTGTAATTGTTGACGACTACTCAAGGTTCACCTGGACATTTTTTTTGACTTCTAAGTAAGATATTCTTGATGTCTTTAATATATTTATTAAGAAAATAGAAAAGAAGATAGGTACCTTATTAATTTCTATAAAATATGACCGTGGAACTGAATTTGAAAATGCTAAATTTTTTGAATTTTGTTCAACAAATGGTATGGATCATAATTTCTCTACTCATAGAACTCCACAACAAAATAGAGTAGTGGAAAGGAAAACTAGAACCATGAAAGATATGGCTAGAACAATGATGCTTGCGGCAAATCTTGCAAATAATCTGTGGAATAAGGCCATAAATACTGCTTGTTACATTGTGAATAGATGTTTGAGTAGGCCCATCCTTGAGAAGACACCCTATGAATTACTCAAAGGCAGAAAACCTAATATTTCTCATTTTAGGATCTTTGGTTGCAAAAGTTTCATTCATAATAATGAAAAGATAATTTAGGAAATTTTGATGGAAGAAGTGATGAGGAAATCTTTCTAGGATATTCTCACCATAATAAAGCTTACAAGGTCTTAAATAAAAGAACAAATTATGTTGAAGAAATTTTGTATGGTGTTTTTGATGAATCTTCTACAGAGACTAACATGCAGGATGAAACTGAAACTGAAGAACGTGAATAAGAATAAGTTGTACCATATAGTCCAATTGAAGAGCAAGCTAGAGTCACATTGGGGGAACTAAATCACCTGCAACTCCAGCGCAAGTTACTCAGAGTGATCTTAGTAACTCGCACGGGTTGGTGCCTAAAAGTTATAAGTATCAAGGATCTCATCCAATTGAGAATGTTCTCATTGATCTCACTTCTGTGATCACCACTAGATCAGGATTAAAGAGCATATGTGACTTCAAAGTTTTTCTATCAATAATTAAATCTAAAAATGTGAACAAAGCACTTCTTCATGTAGATTGAATAATTTCCATGCAAGAGGAGCTTCACTAGTTTTAAAGAATCAAGGTATGGCACTTGGTACCACCACCACATGATAGAATTATGATTGGAACTAAGTGGATATACAAAAAAAAGAACATGGAAAAGTTACTAAGAACAAGAAAAGGCTGGTGGTCTAAGAAATAATTAAGAGAAAGGGATAGACTATGATGAGGCATTTGCTTCTGTGACAAGACTTGTAGTAATTAGGATACTTGTAGATTTTGCTACCTTCAAGGAAATTGCTCTTCGTCAAATGGATGTAAAGAGTGAATTTCTAAATGGTTATCTAAAGAAAGAAGTATATGTAAAGCAACCACCTGGGTTTGAAAGTGTTGAGTTTTCTGATCATATGTACAAGATTGACAAAGTTTTGTATGGGTTGAAACAAGCTCCTAGGTCTTGGTATGAAAGATTGTAAAAATTTCTTTTGGAGAATGGGTACAAAAGAGGTAAAATTAAGAACATTCACTTTTTGGAAACTAATGTCAAGGATATGTTGATTGTACAGGTTTATATGGATGACATCATCTATGGCTCTACGAATATCAACATGACTCATGACTTTGCAAAATTCATGAGTAGTTAATTTGAGATAAGCATAATGGAAGAACTCAGCTTTTTCTTAGGATTTTAAATCAAATAAACTTCTGCTAAAACATTGATTCATCAGCAAAAATACCAAGGAGATGAGCACTCCCATTACCAGTGCCACAAAACTGGACATGGATGAAATAGGTCCATCAATGGAAAAAATGTTGTATAGAGGAATGATTAGGTCTCTCTTGTATCTCACTGCAAGTAGACTTGACATTATCTTTAGGGTTGGCTTATGTGTAAGTTTCTAAGCAAATCCAAGGAATCCCATATTAATTTTGTAAAGAGAATTTTGAGATATCTCAAAGGAACTACTAATCTAGGTCTTTGGTATCCTAAAGGAAGCAATTTCAAGTTGGTAGGATATGCTGATACTAACTATTTATGCTATTGCACACTTTTTTGTATCATGTCTGATCTCCTGGTCCACCAAGAAGCAAAACTTTGTAGCCTTATTTACTACTAAGGCTGAGTATATTGTTGTTGGATCATATTGTTCTCAACTGTTATGGATAAAGAAACAACTCAAGGATTTTAGTATGGATGTTGGTTGTGTTCCAATTTTTTGTGACAATATTAGTGCCATCAATATTGCAAAAAATCCTGTGCAACATAAAAGAACTAAACATATTGACATAATACATCATTTTCTTAGGGACAATGTTGAAAAAGGTCTTATTTCACTTATTTTCTGTTCTACTGAAGAAAAAATTTCGGATATTTTACCAAGGCATTAAGTAGGGAACACTTTAAAAAGAATAGGTTAGACTTGGAGATTATTAAGATTGCATGAACCCCCTCCCATGCTTGACTAGAATATAATGTTCTTGGTTATATTTTTGGCTAAATTTGTTGATTAATTCAGTCTCACACATTCAGTTGTATGTCTTAATTCTAGAATTTTTACTAAATGGATAAAACTGTGTATTTATTTGTGCAGAGATATTGAATCATACAAGTAATCTTGGATATGCATTCATTTTCAGGTATGATCTTACATTAATCATTTCTAAAATCACATGAGTTGAAACATTTGAGCACATCTGTTCCTAAGTAATTAGTTTCATTTCTTTGAATATAACCACCAATATGCCAAGAGTCCTTTTTTTTCAAAAGGTTGCCACCGTTTTTCCATCACCATTCTAGTCATCTTTCCCACTGCTTTCAGTTGTGAACATCATTAATCCTAACCCTTTTACAATTCAACTTCCTGATTCTTCTCTATATAAATAATTCTTGTCGAACTCTTTTCTCATAAATCTTTATCTTTTTCTATTCTCTCTTTTTCCCTAGTATCAACTGTCTTGTTTTTTTTCTCTTTAGCTACTTATGGCTTCCTCATATTCATCTAAAATTCCCAAATACAACCTACCTAGTGAATCTGAATCTTCTCAATTGGTGGTTCATGCAAGTGTTAATACTAAAACCCATATTCTACGAACTACTCTAATAAAGCTATCAAATTTCTCTACTTGGACCAACTTCAAGAATTGATTCTCTCAATTCTTAGCGGTCCTCATTTTCCCACCATTCCAATCTCTATTATTACTTATGTTCCTCCTTTATAAATAGTGGATACTGGTGACATTCCAATCACAGATCTAGTTTCTAGAAGGTCTAGATTCTAGTCTAAGAAAAATAAATTATCCACTCTAAGTTTTGTTGATGAGGACGAACATCTTATCAAACCACGTATTTTTTATGCTTCACCTAGAACTCCTTACACTCAGAAAAAAAGCAAAAAAAAAGAGGCATCTATTGCTAAAGCTCTTAGAGCTAGTAAGAAAAAATGTCTTTCATAACATAGTCCTTCTATTGCTATATCCTTACAAGATATGTAACTTTGTACTATAGCAAAGGTAAGATTATTAAACGTATCATTCCAAACCCCTCTTCTACTCGTCCTTCTCATCCTATTCCTAAGTCTAGTTCCAAGCCTAAACCTTTTGCTTCTTCAAAGTCCCCTAAGTCCAAATCTGTCTCCCGCTCTATAAAACAGGTCAGAAAACCTATTCCATCTGATGATTCTGATTCTAAGGCTATAACAGATGTCTCACCTAAGCAAGGTGAGAAGATTAAGAACATTGAAACCCTTATAGCTCCTGATTCTTAGTTATCCCATCTTCTTTACTTTCAAAAGAGAAAAATTATTTTTGGTTGTGTTGTTATGAGGTTTGGTGGTCCTTATATGGCTACCCTATTAGCAAAATTATAAGTCCAAGGGTGGTCTCATCTATTCCTACAAGGTGACTCCCAAAGGAAGTTTGGTAAATCAGAGGTGTATAAGTTCTACACTAATGGGTCTAAGAATGAAGAGCTTTTTATCACCACTATACGAGGCGTGCCCATTCACCTAGTTGCAGAGAACATTTCTAGAATTCTTAATGTACCCATGGGAGGATGGGTACATTATGTGAAATTTGAATGGCCCTCATTGGACAATTTACCCTCTGCACTAGAAATTTCTAGGAAGTTTTCTGCTGACCCACATCTCTTTCACCATCGTGTAGTTCTTAAGTGATAAATGTCTCCTCTCTATTAGCTATACTTTGATGCGGTCCACAAGATGCTCATTCCTAGAAAGAAGCGTTGCACTGAGGCTAACTTTATTGACTTAAATCTCATAGAGCTTCTTGATACTGAAGTGAATATTGAATTTCCTAGACTTATGATCAAACACATATAGTCTTGCTCAAAGATGATAAGGGTCATACTCTTCCATATGATTTTTAGCTTTCCCCTATGTTTGAAGAAATTTAAGTCCCAATTCAAGTTTAGTCACTACAAACCACCAAGAATATGATTGGAAATGTGAACCATGTTACACTACCTGCTTCTATGAGGCATTGCTGACAACCCTAGCAAGGATTAAGAAATACTTTTGGTAAGAAGAATGCAAAATTAGAAGTTGCATGTGATGCCCATGAGGCTGAGAGATTAACACTTCTTGCTAGAATATATGCCCTTCAGGCTGATCTTGCTCGAGAATGTTCTGAGAATGTTGAGACTGTGCGTAGGCTAACCCAACTACTTTCATCTGCTCCTTCTTTCTCCTCCACCTCCTAGTTCCTTAGGATATTTTTTTGTGCTTCAACTGTTTCATCTTTATGATTTTATTACTAGTCTAATGTTAATTATATCTTGGAACTTTAATGAAATAGTTCATTTTTCTATATTATTTTCTATTCTTGCATTCTTTGATACATTATTTTTCTTCTTATTCATGTTCTGATTGTATTAGTAAAATCCCAAGTGACCATGAATTATTAAACAATTTCTCCTAGCCATAGATTGACTTGAACCAGCTTTTCGATGATGTCAAATGGGGAAAGAAGTTGCAATAATTATAACCCAATGACTAACTTGTTTCATTCTAGTGGTTTTTGCTTAAGTATCTACGGGAAAATGTAGGGAATACACAAAGGCAATGGTTTATCATCACCAAAAAGGGGGGATTTTTCGGGGTCAATAAAGTTTCGATGATTTCCAAGTGAATGGCATATGATGATCAAGTTGGTTCACTGATGCACAGGAGCAAGGAGGCAAGATTAGAAAAGGTTCACTGATCTAAGAAAATAGGATTGCCAAATTATAGTAATGGATAAGCCAATATAGTTGATAAACTCAAAGCAACCATCACGTTTAGAATTGAAGAATTTGAGTATGAATGTAATACTTGAAGAGAATAGCGGTTGAGTTGAAGAAGGAGTTTTACTTGAAATTAAACTCTAAAGAGATAAGAGTTTCAAATGAGTAAGAAGTCTGATCTGATGAAGAACTCTTTGGATAGTTGTGTTTAAATAGAGGGAGTGACTTATACCATTACTCACACACTTACAAAGCAAAAAGGTAGTTGACAAATTGACTTAGCAGTTTGCAGCTTGAAGACTGAAAGAACACGCAGCTGAACCTAGTTCTGATACTTAGAAAGTTAAAAAGTCTTAGTTTCTATGTATTAGGGTTGGTTCTTGAGTTGTAACTTTCATGTAATTCTAGGTTCAGTGAAGTATAAATTGAATTGGGATTATTGTCTTTAAGTTAGGGAACTCGAAGACTTGGGATCATATAACTTAGAAGGTTTGAATTTTGTTGAATAGGATTTAGAGTTTATAATTTCTATATTACATAAGTCTTGTAATTTGTTGTTGTTGAGGTATAAAGTTTTTTAGTGAAGTTGGGATAAAATCATGTAGAGGTAAAGGTCGTAATTTTTCACATATTTTTAAGTCGGATATTTTCCATGTAAAAATTACTGTATCATTTACTTATACAGTTCACCACACAGTTGAAATATGTTAGGCAACTTATTTCACTCGTAGGTAACTCTTAAGCGAATATAAATAAAATTAGTAGGTCACGTACTCTATCACGTGAACCTCTAGTAGAAGTTTAACTGTAAAACTCTCAATATGAAGCTGCAATATACTATCATTAAATTGTCCTAAACAGCTGATGGAAATGATATTGTGCACCTCGTGTGGGGCTTTTACGTGGGTATTTCAGTACTTTCCGTGGGAAGAGATTAAAGGTGATAGTGGAGAGTCAATTGGTATTCATGTTTCGCCTGACAGAGGGGACTCCGTGGGAAGAGATTACGTGTGTATTCATGAACATTGTTGACCACCATCCGAAGAACAAGAAATGATGGAAAAGCAGACAAAAAAAGTAAAGGCAGTCATTTCCTACTACTACATCTTTTCTTGAGATGGAAATGGAATTTCTATGAAGGGTCCTTCCATAGCTTCCATCTTCCATCAATGCTGCAAAAAAGTCTGGTGTTCAATGCACTCTCTCACTCCCTTGCAAATGTACTATATCTTCAAACTCATTAGTAAAGAAAGGTTGAATGTAGTTGATTTCTTAGAACTTCGAAAACTTATCTATCTTCTTGTAGCATAATCATGGTACTTTCACATTACAGATCATAAACAGAAACGAAGATAATAAACACAAGCTGGAGAACCTTCTGCTATATATTTGATGGAGATTATGGTGTTATGTTGTTCCAGGTGTTGTAGGAACAAAAGCACTGAAGTACATTTTACACTTACGGTTTCATATCTGGACATGATAAAAGCTTGAAATTCCTGTTGTTGATCCCTTACTCTAGGGTCTGGGAAAAAAATCCTGATATTACGGAGTTGTACTGCTATAGGATTCTTTTGCTCTTAATTGTTGCCCACAGTTCATCAAATTAGTTAATGTACTAATGGACTGAAGCTGTAACAGATGGGCAGATAATGAGTTTCACGTGGGACGGATAACAACAACAATAACAACTGTGCCTCAGTTTTTAACTATTTGGGGTTGGCCAAACTATATGAATGAGGAGAATAATTACAGCTTTAGAGTGTGTTCTTTTTTTTTGGTAATTGAGCTTTCATTAATCACCAAAGTAGAATATTTACAAAACAGTAGCCTAGCTAATCACAGCTCAGCTAATCTCAACTAGATAGAAAAAACTAAAGGAACTAGTTTATCCAAAATGAGCTATAAGCAGGAGTGCTAACATGTTCACCAGAAAATTTTTGTTTGAAGCAGCCCTTTCAAATCACCATCCACTCGTGTTACAAACACAAGCTATTTCTCTTGCAATGCTATTCAGGTCTCGTGTTTTAGCTTCAAAAATCCTTCAATTTCTTTCCCTCCAAGTTGCATGAACAAATTCTGCGTACACCATTTTCATTAGCCTTGCTCATGTACACCTGCCCTTCGATTGTTGGAGAATTATGTGAAAAAACTGACTCTATGTGTTAGCAGCCATAGGAGCCAGTTGCAGCCACCTTAACAACCTATTCCATAGTTCTTGGCCAAATTTGCATTCACCGAACAGATGATCCCTGGACTCCAAGCTTTGTTGACACATAACACAATCAGGGCAAACTTGAATCCCCATTCTTTGTAACCTATCTACAGTCATAAGCTTCGCATGACAATGAAGCCACGTAGTAAAGATAGCTTCAGGTCAAGTACTGTTCCTACATACCAAGTGCCTCCAATCCACCTTAGGAAGGTCTGGCAATAGTTGTAGTATATATACCAATTATGATAATATTTTGGTGGATATCTAAATCTAATTTTATCATAATTAATAAATTAATCAAATAAATCCGAATATATACTACTTCCGATAACTTTAAACAACATAGGATTCGATACCAATTGTACGGGGTGCGGATAAATCGGGTAACTTAAATAGATCTATTATAGCTCTAATGGATCTATTTTTAGTTGTACGTGGATATTTCTTAACTTCTCTAAACATTTTTATTTTTAATGTATTTATTTTAATTTTATTAATGTTCATATCTTTGGGGGTGATTAGATGGTATTTGATTAAATGTTTTACTATAATATTCTTTAGTTTTTTCTCTTAGTCTTTGTAATTCTTGTATATTATTTTGGAGGTATTCTAAATATTCTATATCTTTTGTTCTAAAATATTCAATTAAATTCTCTTTCATAAGTATTTTTGTTAATCTTAGTTCTTCCATATCTTGTCTCCAATATTTTAAATACTCGTAGTCTATCATTTTATCCTAAAGTAGTTATGATACTACAAAATTTTTTGTAATAATTTATTCTAATTGTACTATATCTGATATTAAATTCTAGGTTATCTATTTCGTTAATTATCCTGTCTTTTTCGTCTATGAATAATTTCATGTCTAAATCATATTCTAAATTGTCTTTTAATTCTAGTTGTTTTATGGTTTTATTTATCCAAACTATTCTTTCTTTTAATTGTTCTCTTCCTTTTCTAAGCTGGTTTCTATAATTAATTTCTTCGTATAGCCAACTTTGTTTTTCTCTAACTCTATTAATATATTTTAGCATTTTTAATCTGTATAATATCCATCTGAATAATAACTATCTGAATTATTTCTACCATAGAAATCTATATTTTGTAATTCATTTTCTATCCAATTACAACTTAGTAAGTCATCTTCATAATCAAATATTTTTTCCCATATTATTTTCTTTATGTCTTCTAATTCTAAGTCTTTTATGATATATAAAACTAGTATCTTAGTTTCATCAGATATATATATCTTGTCATATTATTCATATTGTGCTTAGGTTTCTACGAATAACTTGGATAACTTGGAATTGGATTCTAGCAATTAATTGTTTTATCATAGTATTTATTAGTTGTTTTTCTAATCTTAATAATTCCTCTGTATTTTCATTAAGGAATCCTATATATTTTATATCTTTAGTTCTCATATATTCTTCTAAATTTGTTTTCTTTGGTTTTTCTGTTAATTGTATATTTTTCATATCCATTTTCCAATATATGTAATTTATCATTGTTGATGTGTAGGTTTGGTATGTAATTATTTGTAAGAATAAGTAGGTAGGTGTGGTATGTAATTTATTCTAGCCATAAAATATTTATCAAATATTTTTTCAATATGATTTTTCTTATATCTACAATTTCTATATCCTTAAGTACATACAAAACAAGTATTTTAAATTTATCTACCATTTCATCAGATAAATAAGTATTCATTTTTCATATGATGCTATTTTCAAAATATTCCCTTCAATCATACACATAACAAAATATGATCATTTTAGATTACTATATACTAGATTATTCTTAAATAACATTTTCTTCGGTCATTATTAGCATGGTAATCTAGATACTTTTCCCTTAAACGGCGCCTCTACTCTGGCTACTCCCCTATCACAGCTTTCTTGCCTCACCGATTTCACCTTTAGGATGGCATAATTCTTAGGGATTTTTCTCCTTTTCTACTTTGCTAATAAACTTCTTAACATGCTATTTTTCGAATAATTCTACTATAAAGTAACTATCATGAACTTATTTTATCATATCATGATTGTCAGGAATTTATGAATTTAGCTATTCATAATCGTAAATAAATATACCTGTTCTGATAGATTTGATAATTCTGGGCTTTGTTTATCCATAGCTTTTCCTTGGAAATATATCTGATTTTTATTAAATATTCAAAAGTTTTTTGTTTACAAAAGAGGAGGCTTTCTTTCAACACATGAAAGTCTTGCCTCTAACTGAGCAAATGCTCTGCTATTTATAATCCTAAAGGAAACGTGTAAACTTTTTACATCTTTACATCTGTCCTTTACACGTTACCTATATACTATTTCTAGTCAAAAACTAATAAAAACAATAATGGTCCTATGTCTTTACATTTAATGGCAAGTGCCAAAAGTTAAAAGGCCTATCCTAAAATAGTAAAGCTATTAAATATTCACGTGATTTACGTATCACATTTTTCACAAAGTTAGCTTTTTCTTCATATGTCGCTTTCTTCACTTTGATGTTTTTGTCTCCTTATCTTTCCATTATTGCTCCATCTTCTTATCATTTTGTCATGTATCTTCCATCTGTTGTGCTTATCTTCTTGTTATTGTAGCATCACATTTGGGATAAAGTTGTGTCTGCCACTATATCTGCTGCATATGTGGTCATCGTATCTTTGGCCAACCTGTTTACAGAATTGATCCATAGCTTCTTCTGAAATAATTTCTTTCGTAATAGATCTTGTGACTGGTAACTCTTCTGGCTTTAGGATCGTTATGACCCATTTTCTTATCTCTTCTCTGTCATTTTCTCTAATATTTTTACAACTAGAGTAAACCAATAATTGATTTATGTTATAGTAAATCCAAACTGGGGTTTGATTTATATAATTATTTTTTAACTCAGTCAATAGACTACTAAGTCTAATAACTCTCTTGTTTCGGTAGAATTTTGATATCTGATTTTTTATTATCTCTTCTTGTTCGCATATTTCTTCAGGGATAATATAGTCTCGTGTCATTCCTATCTTGACAACAGTAATTGTCTGTTTTATTTCATCAAACAATATTCTGCTGGTGCTGAGTAGAAATGGACATAGAATAACTGTCCCTTCGTAATCCTTTTATAATCCATAAATTTTTTGGGAATATCTGGAATTCTTGTTAACTCTTCTCAAGTAATTGTGTAAACTATAGATAATAGTCCATAATAGTATCATGAAGAAATTAAGTTTGCACTGGTGCCAGGTAAAGCAATAAGTTTGTTACAGTTCTGACATTTTTGTGTAATATATCCTTGGTTTTATTTTGCTAATTCTTCACTCTGGATAGGTTTTGTATTTAACAATTTTTGTAAGGTATAAATATTATCAATATATGTACGAGTGATATAGTTATAAGTTTGCTTTTGTTGATTGAGTGATTCGGAATATGTGTATATCTGGGGAGGTATAGATGACTTTGGTTTTTGTATATTTGGTGTATATGGTTTTGAGAATATCTGATTGAGGTTATAATTCTTTTTCTTTGGTAGTTCAGGTTTATTTTGAGTGACTATATTCTTTCCCTTGGATACATCACTTGCGCCTGCAGCTGTGACTGTAATTTCATTAGTAATTTGAGTTTTTAGGTGTTTCTCATCGTCACCTTCTAGGTCTAGTTTTTTAATGTGCTCTTCCTGCACAGTATCTTTGTTAATAGCTTCTTGTTTTTTATAGTGCTCAACCTGCACTTTTACATTTGTAACTTCAGTAGTTAATGTGATAACTCGTTCTTGTAATAACTTTGTTGTACAAACACTTGTAATATTAAGTCTGTTTAGGTATCTTTGACATCAGCTTCTTCCATTGGTAAATCAGTTTGAGTAACTTTGTCTTGATATGTAATCTGCAATAACATTATTGTCAGTCTTGATTACTTTAATCGTAAATGTAAAATTTAATATATTCAATACTAATCTCCGAATTTCATTTGTCGTAACTGAGTTTTGTATTTTTCTTGTTAACCACCATCGAACCTGGGTAGTTTCTCACAATAAATTTGTCATATATAATATATGGTTCAAAGGTTAATAAAAATTTATATAATGAACATAATTCTTTTCTATTTATTTCTCATTTTATTTTTGTTTCATTAAATGTTCCTAAATAATATCTACAATGATGTTCTATTTTTTCATTTTCGTACCTATATTTAAGTACTCCTCCATAACTATATTCACTTGCATCTGCTTCTACTATATATGTAAACTTTTTATTTTCTTCTGGAAATTGTAATTTTGGTAATTCTTTACAAAGTATTTTTATTTTCTGAACTTGTTTTTTATCTTCCTCATAGTGATTATATTCTACATCCTTTTTAATTTTTTTCTATAAAAGCTTTAGGTTTTCTGTTAATTTTGGTATATATTCTCTTACTTGGTTTACCAATCCTAAAAATGATTGTAATTTCTTTTTTTATCTAATTCTTCTTTTGAATTTATTATTTTTTGTACTATATGTTGTTGCATTTTTACTCCACTTTTATCTATTTGTATCCCTAAAAATTCTATCTGGTTTTTCATAATTTCAACTTTCTTTTCACTTAAACTTATTCCTGATTTTTCTATTATATCTGTAAATTATTCTAGTAATTTTAAAAGTTCTTCTTTAGTTTTTGTATATAGTAGTATATCATCTATGCATACTATACAATTAGGTAATTGTTTAAAATAACTATCCATAAAATGTTGATATCCACCTGGTGTATTTTTATATCCAAATGGTAAACGTTCCATTCATAAAATCTTTGTGGTACCGTAAATGCGGTTAATTCCTTAGAATCTTCATCTAACTTTAAGTGGTAAAATCCGGATTTACAGTCAAATTTTCTAAAGTAGTTATATCCTTGTATTTTTCTTATTTTTAATATCTTATTTGGTATTGGATAATTATATGTCATAGTTTTTGCATTTAAATTTCTATAGTCAATAACCATTCTACTTTTTCCTCTTTTTTGTTCACTATGTTTATTTACTATAAATGCTGGACTATTGTGTTTACTATTACTTTTTTGTATATATTGTTTTTCTAATAATTCATCTATATGCATTTTAAATTCTTTTAAATCGTCAAAATTATATGTTAATGATTTTTGAGTTATTATGCTATTTTTATCTATTAATTCAATTTTTATAGTAGTTTTATATTTTTCCCATCCTTTTAATGGATCTTCACTATATAATTGTCTTAATTTTTTCTTTATTATTTCTACCTTATCTATTGAAAATATGGTTATTTCTTTTTTATTTATCGAAAATACAACTAGTTCTACTATGTCTTCTGTATTTTTTATATTTTCTAACTTTTGTGTAATTTTTTTACTTCCTTCTATCCAATCAGTTTTCTTTCTTATTTTATTAATAACTCTTTTTGCCCTTACTTTTGGTTTACATGGTGTTGTAAACCAACAATCTGTTTTAGTTATTATATGTGGATATAATTTATTTAAAAATGGCATTCCTAAAAGCATATCTTTTGATGTTAGTTCAGAATTATAAATTTCTTCTATTGTTATTATTTTATCCCATATTTGTATTTTTACATTTCTAGCTTTATATGTAATTAAACTTCCTTCATTATTAAATTCTTTGACTACTATTGGTGTCTTTAATTTATCCCATTTACTTTCTGGTAAATAGTTGTATCTACATAAATTTGCTTCTGCTCATGTATCTATCATAAGTGTATAATACCTATTATAATATCCTTCTACTATTATTTTTACAAGTACATATATTTTCATATCATGTTAAAGTTTTTTTTATGAATAATTTCTCTTTATTATATGTTATATATAATTGCGTATGTTCTATATTGTATGGTTTTACTAGTTCTAACCATTTCATTCCTAATATTATATCTTCTTTTTGCATTTCTTTCTTTATTTCAAATTCTATTTTTATTTTCCTAACTCTTATTATTATTTCTTTTTCAGCTATATCTTTAATGTTTATTAGACTCCTTGGTAGATCTGGGCATATATTACTATTAGATTTTATTTCTTCACTTTTTACTAGATATTTTGCTGTATAATTTTCTTCTTGTCCTGTATTTAAGATTATTAAATATTCTTTTTCATTTATTATTCCTGTTATATAATATTTATTTAAATTAACTGTTAAAGTTGTTTCATAACTTGTTCTTTTTTATGAACTTGATGATTCTGATTTTTCATGAGCTATTCTTTTTGTTGTACTTATTCTATCATTTATTATTTCCAAATCTTCTTCTATATCTATGTCATTGTAACTATAATCATTATTATCAATTGTTTTTACAAATTGTTCAAAAGGACTTTCTATTTGTATTTTATTAATTTTATTTTTTCTTGTTATTTTATGTTTTGTTGCTAATACATATAGATTTTTACATCTTGCTGTAAATATTTTACTTCCTGAGGTTAGTTCTATTCCTGATATTTTTCAATAAAATACTAATGATTTATCTATATTTTTATCTATTATTGCTACTGAATAATTTGCACTTATTATAAATTTAAATTTTTGGTATATTAAATTTCCTTTTATGGCAGTTATTATAGTTTTTTCTATAGGTTTCATAATTCTATCATCTGCTAAATATAATTCTACTGGTGTATCTATTCCTTCTCTAAAACATACTTTTATTAATATCTCTGTTCCTTCAAGGTGTACATATTTTATTGGGTCTTTACTTTTTATATAGTTTATTTCTTTATTAATTATTCTTTTTGTTACTAATGGTATACTAGCTCTTACTTTTTCATATCAACTGTCTATTACATGTTCCTTTTGGCTTACTACGTAGTATTCTTCCTTTTCCTACTAAATATATTTTTTATTGTTGCTATTTTAAATATTTTTTCTACACTTAAGTCTAACTCTTTTTCTTTTATTTCATCAAATATATGACTATCAAATATTATTTTTGGATTTGTTCCTTTTTCATTTAAATATTCTTCCTTTGTTATTAGTTTTATATCTTCTTCAGTTATTTGGTTCATTTTTATATCTTCTTCAGTCATTTGATTCATCTAATTCACTATCTATTTCATTATCTGTTTCATTCTCTGAAATTTCATATATACTATCTTCACTTTCTAATTCATAATCTATATAATCTATCTGCATATATTCTGTATTTTTTATTTTTATTTCTGATATTTGTTTCTTTTTTGGATTTTTTGGTAATTTACAATCTCTAGCTAAATGTCCTAGTTTTCCACAATTATAACAAGTACATTCTTTTATAGATTTCTATTTTCTATATGGTCTTTTATGTTTATAATTTTTTACATATTATCTTTTTCTTGGTTTCTTATACTTATATTTTGATTTCTTGTATTTCTTATATTTCTTATATATTTTTCTTTTCTTATAATATCTTTCTTCATATCCAAATTGAGGTGGTATTTTATCTTTTCAACATGTTAAATTTCTTATTAATGTCTTTTTCATTTTTATTTCTTCTTTATATTTTTCACATAGATTTCTATACCATTGTTGTAAAAATTTTATTCTTGCTCCTAGGCTATCTACTATTTTTTCTTCATCCCAACTCTTTATTATTTTTGAACTAAATGGTTCAGGTAATTTACTAAAATATAATCTTCTTATTTCTTTACTTTCTTCTATATTATATGTTCCTTTATAATAATATTCTTTAAATGCGCACGTATACTTATCTATATAACACAGATTACATATTGCTAGTTTTAACATTAGATTTTTATTTATATCTTTTTCTTTATTTTGCTCTTCTTCTTCTATTGTCATACTGCTAAATTTATCTTTTATAGCTATTTCATATTTTTTCAATATTTCTGTTGGTAGTATTTTAGTAGTTGTTGATGTTCCTTCTGTTTTGTTATCAAATCTTAATACTTTTTTACTTGCTTCGGCTAGGTTTAAAAATAATAATTTTAGTGTTTCTATTAATGTCTTTTCTATATATTCTGGTGTGTTTGTTGTATTTATTTTATTATCTAATAATTGTTTTGACATATATCCTACCCATAGTTGTATTATTTTATTTGTGTCTATTACACAGTCTAAATCCAAAAAGTTGTAATTAATTATTTATTTTGGTGTCCATTATTATATTCATCCTTTGGATTATATCTTTTAAACTTACTTTTGTAATTATATGTTGGTTTTCTTATTTCTGATGTACTAGGTATTATATTTTTATCTAGAGTATTTACTTCTGTATTTATTAGTTCTAGATTTCTTTATGACAAAATGACTTTCTGGACCCTTGTACTACGTCGGTTTTGTAAGTTGGATACTTCTACTTACATGTTTGTTATCTAGACCCCTGAACCCACTAATAAGCAACATTTTAGACCCTTTTTTGGTGAGTGTAACTCACTCTCCCCACGTCAGTTGTCACGTCAAAATGCCGCGTCTGCCTCATCTGCTATGTCATCTACCATGTCATTAAAAAAAATAAAAAATTAAAAAAGTATTACATTAAATTCCAAATCATTTTTAAAATGCTAAATGACAAATTAAATATTAAAATTAATTTAATTAAATAAGAAAAATTTATAATTGTAGAAAAAATTGAATAAGCATGTTTTTGTTTTTGCTCACAAATTAAACATCAAATTCATTCAAAATAATTAAAATTCTTCTCCAACTAATTTAAATTTTTAAATATAAATTCATATATACAAACATGATAAATTTTCGATTTTTAACTTTGAATATCTTTAAAATATTCACAAAAAGTTTAATTTTTTCAAGCAAAATTCAGTAATTTTTTTCAATATTCACTATCACTCACTTTCAATTCAAATTTAAATTTTAATCCAAAAAAAAAGATTCTAATCTAAATTTTTATTCAAAAAAAAAAAGAATTGAATTGAGGGAAAGTTAAAATAAAAAAAAAAAGTAAAGGTAGTAATGGGGGGCTGGAAGAGTGTTGGGGTGGGGTGTGAGGATTGGAAGGGGCTGCCGTGGGGTGGGGATGGGGCTGGGAGGGGTGTGGGGGATGGGGGTGGGTGGGGAGGGGCTGGACGAGGCTGGTGAGGTGTGGGGTGGGGACGGGGCTGTAAGAGGCTAGTGGTGGGGTGGGATGGGGCTGGGTAGGGAGTGGGAGGTAGGGTTCAGAAAAATATAACAATTACCAAATTTTTTTAAAAAAATTAATTAAGCAATTACGAGTTTTTAAAGATTTAACTTTAAAAATAAGGAAAGATTTTAAATATAAAAGAAATTTAAAAAATATTTGTACTACAAATATGGTACAAATCGACGCGTCTCTCTTAACCTCTAACAGTAAGGAAAAGAGGTACAACACGTCAAACGCAAAAGTGACGATTCATTAACCACTTAAAACTTCTGGTGGTAAAATATATATGTGATTATTATAAAATAAATGTTACGTTTATATTATTAAATTAAAGTGTAAAAGATCTTTGAAAAGTGATTTGAACTCTTTGTACTTCATTAAAAATCTCCGTAATAGTAAAAATCATCTAATTTTAAATAATTAAAAATTACACCAAGTTTTTTCTTTAGTCAAAATCGTTTTCTCACTATTTTTTTTTAATATTTAAGTGTTGAAAATTAATTAAATATTTATAATAAAATATTTTCTTATTAGAAGTCATCAGAATTAATGACAAATGATGTATTTTTCATTAGTTTTAAAATTTTAAATCAACTAAAGTTGATTTTAAGAAATTAAAAAATAAATATGAAAATATTAGAATCAGAAAAATATAAGAAGTACCAAATTTTTTAAAAATTTAAGTAAGTAATTACGAGTTTTTAAAGATTTAACTTTAAAAATAATTAAAGATTTTAAATATAAAAGAAATTAAAAAATAATTGTACTACAAATATGGTACAAATTGTTGCGTCTCTCTTAGCCTCTAGCAGTAAGGTAAAAAGGTACAACACGTCAGATGCACAAGTGACGATTCATTAACCACTTAAAACTTCTGGTGGTAAAATATATATGTGATTATAATAAAATACATGTTATGTTTATATTGTTAAATTAAAGTGTAAAAGATATTTGAGAAGTGATTTGAACTTTTCGTACTTCATTAAAAATCTCCGTAATAGTCAAAATCATCTAATTTTAAATAATAAAAAATTATACAAAGTCTTTGCTTTAAACAAAATCGTTTTCTCACTATTTTTTTAATATTCAAATGTTGAAAATTAATTAAATATTTATAATAAAATATTTTCTTATTAGAAGTCATCAGAATTAATGACAACTAATATAGTTTTCATTAGTTTAAAAAATTTAAATCAACTAAAGTTGATTTTAAGAAGATTTTAAAAAATTTAAAAATAAATATGAAAGCATTAGAATGAGAAAAACATAAGAAGTACCAAATTAATAAAAATTTAAGCAAGTAATTATGAGTTTTTAAAGATTTAACTTTAAAAATAAGGAAAGATTTTAAATATAAAAAAATAAATAAACAATAATTGTACTATAAATATGGTACAAATTGATGTGTCTCTCTTAGTCTCTAACAATAAGGAAAAGAGGTACAACACGGCAGACGCAGAAGTGATGATTCATTAACCACTTGAAACTTCTGGTGGTAAAATATATATGTGATTATAATAAAATACATGTTGTGTTTATATTATTAAATTAAAGTGAGAAAAATCTTTGAGAAGTGATTTGAACATTTTGTTCTTCATTAAAATTTTTCTTAATAGACAATATCATCTAATTTTAAATAATAAAAAATTGCACGTGAGAGGCACGTGCGATTTACCTAGTAAATATTAAACATATACACCTATAATTTATAAACATTTAAACATATGTCGCTTGAGGAGTTAAATTTTAATATTTTAATAGCGCGAACTTACAACAACAACAAACCTAGTGTATTCCCACAAGTAGGGTCTGGGGAGGGTAAGATGTACGTAGTTCATACCGCTACCTCTGAAGAAGTAGAGAGACTGTTTTCGATAGACCCCCGACTCAAGATAAAGAATAGTAAACAAGGGGATGTATTACATAATAGAAAGAACATAAGATATAGTAAAATATAAATCAGAGAAATATAAAATACGAGCGATAAGGTAACATGAAATAAGAAAATAGGTACTAGGAAATTATAAATGGGTCACCCACCTAGAAGTAACAAACACTCACAAATCAAAGACACCTATATGCACAGTCCTAATGTTACTAACCCGACTACACAAGATCCATCCTGACGGCTTGCTACAACCCACACCCTCCCGCTAGCCTTCTACTCTTATCCGCGACCTTCACACCTTCCTATATATATATATATATATATATATATATATATATATATATAAATATATATATATATATAAATATATATATATATAAATATATATATATATAAATATATATATCACTATAGATAAATAAGTTACGAGACATATGACATTAAAAAGATTAGGTGAGCTATGACCAAAAATAATAACCTCTAAGCATATGCATTTAGCATGTGATCATGTGATCAAGTGATATATATATATATATATATATATATATATATATATATATATATATATAAACAAATAAGTTACGAGACATATGCCATTAAAAAAAAGAGGGGAGCTATGACCCAAAAAAAACACACCCTCTAAGACTATGCATTTAGCATATGGTCAAGTGTTCTTTGAAGTAAGTAACAGATACACAAAAGAAATCTTTAAATTACGTATGCGAGTCATTACTCTATGCGAAACATATAAAAACATCCTTTATAAAATAGGTAATATATCACCTTTATAAGATAGGTACATTTCAATAAGGATTCATATTGCATATAACCTATAAACAAATGATTTAGGACACGAATAACATAGAAACAAATAGTTTGTGGGACATATAAAATATGAATTTATACCTTATGAAACATAGATCATGTAATCACATTCTCTATAAATTAATTAACATGTAAATAAATGATCTAATAGCATGTAACTTATGAACAAATCATGTAGAATATTCATATGATATTAGAAATGATTCATATAATTGTGGCCTTTAAATAAGTGACCTATAGTACAAATAATATCTATAAAATTAACCCCTAAAGGGCACATGATGAGTAAACTAATAGGCTATGGAACAATTAGCATGTACATAATTAAGTTATAAGACATATATCATGTATAATCTTACAAGCAAGTAATATAACACATACATATACAAGTTCAGGACAACTTAATTTTATGGGCATTCAATACCTCTACCATTATGGGATATCCTATGTAGTCATCTAATCATGGCTTAAGTGCGAGCATAGTTCTTGTAGTTTTGGATGGTATAAGGAATACTTCTACCCAATTAAATCTAGTAATGTTTCACTTACTATCAAATGACGTATTATTGCTTGACACCCGATAATTTTTGCAAATTTGAGGAACAAATGGACATGCGGGATACCAAAAACATTATAACAATAAAGTATTGTATAACATATATGGAGTCATGCCCTGAACCCTTGGTAATATATTAAGAATAGCCATCATTTGCTACTTTTATAAGATATAACTTTACTTGGCAGAACTTCTATGATTGCATAACCCACAATGGTGATTCAATTCTTACCTCCTAGTTGGGTTGTGATCTGACATCATATGATAAACATCTTATAAACATAAGCACATGACCATCCCTCATATAAGGAAAGTAATCTGGAAAAAAAAAATTCCATCAACATATCATATGACATTTGTAGCTAGATATTTGTGATCAAAGCATTGCAATCATATAATATCACATTCTCCTGATGCAAATGCATTTGTGAGCAACCAACTAAATCTATGCATCCTTTACAGAAAGGAGTCTTTCAATTACTCCGCCAACTAGGGGTATTTCTTGTTAACTCGCATGTTCACCGAACAACCCAGAATGTCATCATACCTTTAACTTATAATGAGCTGATTTGATCACCCTTATTATTAACATTTACATCATCCTAAAGCTTCAAGGTATGCCACAAAAGGGGCAGTACACGGTTTTCATATCCTTGGATTTTATAAGAATTGAAGGGATCAAACGGAGGAGATTTCAGATTTCGAAGTCAGTTGCATCCTTCTACAGAAGTTATACCGGGAGATTCCACTTCCCGTCTCCTAGGTGGACGACTGTTAACTAAGTGACCTTGTGATTTAACCACCTCTTGGGACCAGTATAGGTAACTATGGCATAATACAAATGTAGCTATAACTGCATAAAGGACATGAACCTCTGTGGCTTATTTATTTGAAAGCAACAGTAGACTTGCAAGATATGGCTCATCGAACTTTCTTGGGCTCAAGCCTTGGTCTCTATTTTGTCGAGGATTAATAATTTAAAGTGGCCTGATTTAGAAATACTGTTTTTGGCCCTTCGGCCTGATTTGAAAATTTCATCGATAAGAAGGATGTGTGATAATCAAGCAGAGTCGGATTCAAAGTAACTTCTTATGACTTAACTATGTGGCATGATCTACATCATCAAATAACGTCTCAATTTCTAAATGCCCAAGAAACTCCCCCATTATAAATGTGGTGCACAACACATCTATAAGTGGGGCTCTGCTCGACATAACTTCGTAGACCCCCTAGGACACCTTAAACCTAGGGCTCTGATACCACTTTTGTCACGCCCCTAGCCTAAGCGGGACGGATAAGAACCGTATGAGCATGAGTTATATGACTGGCATATATACAGTTTACTACTCATAAACAATGATAAGGTGTATGTACAAACCAGATCTATCCCATTGGACACTAATCGGATACAAACATGTGAAACTACAACCATATATAACAACTTATGTCTGTCTGCGAAGCCTCTAAAAGAAATTATAACTGTACTAGGGAAGGTGGTCGGGGCAGGGCCTCTATATACCAAAACTATAACTAGAAACATGATTGAATAGTACTCAACATTTATTAGCCCTAGGTAAGAGAGAAACTCACCGACTGCTTTGCTGAATATGAATAAGTGGCTAATATAAAAGTTTGCTCATCGATAGATCAAATCTTATATTTGTAAAAATGCAGTGCCCCCGAATGTAGGAATGTTAGTACATATAAAATATATACTAGTATGTAAAGCAGACAGACTAACAAACAGTAGTATAAGGATGCTCAATGAATCAAATAACAACAAAATGAGCAACTGCGGATGACTGACTACTAGAAACTCTTAAATAGCACTATAACTTATAGGAAACAAGTTCCAAATACACCATATAAACTATTACCTATGCATTTACCTTATTAACTTATGATAAAAGCGCTTACGAGTAAGTCATCATTATAAGGGCCTAGTAATTTGCTTAAGTAATGTCCTGTGCCTATTTTTTAATACAAATAATCATATGATCGACTACCAAGGGAATTCTATGTCATGTGTATGACATGTGTTACCCAGATACTCGTGACTATGATTTTATACATATAACTGTAATTGTGGTCTAATATAGGGTATGCCCCTACTTAGGGACTCACTATAAGGGTCTGCTCGCAGGCTATATATGCCATATATTGACTTGAGTCAGGAGAACAAGTCCAACTGCCTCCAAATACAAATGATGCCACAAGTGCAGGTACACTATGTATTTGGGCTTACTATAGTGGTCTGGTCTTAATTCTGTGCACAAAATTACATTGCGCGTGTGCCAAGCCAAACCTATGATACCCTTTCATTGTTAAATTTTATCGAATGGTGCCTCATAGGCCTATGCAAGTACATACCATGCCAAATACCATTTAGTTATTCGAGTAGTGCTTTCCATATACAGTTGACTTCTTTGATAATATCGAACTATTACAACGCTTGTACTTTATATCATCATGTGGCTATATCGCTATGTGGTCTAATATGTTAGGGCGGCTATAATATGGCAATTTATTCTAAGTTATAGCAAATGACGATATAGTAGGTGACTTCTAAGAATTTCTAATAAATACAAACAAACTCTATACATACTTGACATGACGGGAGTACTACAAATGTTTTGACCTCAACAAATTGATGTAAGAAGCACGATTATACATGATTTCAAATGAACAGGATACGTGGTCATGTGTCAGGCATATAGAAACCGAAAACTCTATTCACATATATCAAATAGACTATCTCAACCATTTTAAGTGGAAACAAATAATTACAGGTCGTGCCTTAAAGGCGAAGGAGGTTTTATCTTTACATACCTCGAGTGTTGTTCTAATACCATGGTGTGTTAGGTGGCATCCTTGCCTTTCCCAATATAATCAAGACCCACATTCAATTGAATTGTTTAAGTGTACCATAATCTTTAATCATCCTTGGATCCTTAATCTATAAAAGTACACATAATTCAGATCTCCTATTAGTGCAAACATCCACGTTTAGGCTATTTGGAGCAATTTATCGAACACTCTATAATCATAAAGCTTCAAGGTCCTAAAAAAATGGTGTTTCCCCAACTTAAAGAACTTGGTATATATTTTTCAAAGTATTCATATGCAACTAGTTTGAGTAGCTATAATTACCTCAAAGAATCATAAGTCTTAAAAATTCTTCTTTTGGGATTTTGATGTTCTTGAAGATGAATTCTCAAAGACTAACAATTACCAAGCTCGGTACCATTAATATATGTTATACAAATGTCTGAAAAAAATTACCTTGAAATATTTTAAATTGATCTTGGCCGATAATCCCTTCAAAAGCTCTCAGACTTGCAGAATTTTGACCCAAAAATGGCGTTGCCTGTTACTCTAAAAAAAGGTCATTCCTTCATATTTTTTTCCATCCAAAGTATCAGAAATTTGGTACATAATATGTAGAAGAAGCAGCCATGAAATCCAGAATACTTCCCCGACTAGAAGGACGAGCATACTCCGTATTTTGAGAGTGAAAAGTGTCAATTCTAAGCTTTTCGATGTTGGGTCTTAAGACTTTAACTGTTTTAAGTTTCTTGGTACTTTACCAAGTCAATATATGGATATGCATACAAATACACACGCTGCAAAAATAGCTAAACCAAACTGCCTATGTATAGTCTATTTACCTTACTTATCTAGTAAGAAAACTTGCCTTTTTATTATCTCTTTCCTCGTGGCTAACAAGCCATTACTTGGTTGCAAACAAGGCCCCTGAAAAATGAAATTATGCCTTGCTAATCTATTATAATATATTACTAAAAACCCACACACTAAATTTAAATATCTGGTCAACTCATCTTTTTATGACATTTATACCATCTAAGTTGTCTTCAAAGAGTTGATTAATAGTGGAAAAAAATACAGCAATATTCACTACCACTCCTCTATATAAAGTCCTTAATAAAATTATTCATTTGTAACCTCATTTTAATTAATCAAAATCAAATTATTACTACATGTACAAATGGTTACATGGTATTACACAAGATCTACCAAATTGTATAAAATTAAATTAGATTTTCAACGATACTAATTTCTCCTTAATCTGACACCCGAGCAAAAGGTTATGATCATTTTTGTCAGAACGAGTAAGCCACTGTGATAAGACCGCGTCTTGGTGACTCTCAACCCAATCATTCATAACACGATTTGGGGAATATTTAGGTCATTATTGGTCTTCTTCTCCAACTTTTCTCTTAAGAAAACGCTCCCCTTTCCCAAAGAACAAATTCATTCCTTTTTCCCCAAGAAATCAAGAATACAAGTTTCCTAAGTTTCCACCACATAATTATAGACCCAGTATTCATACATCATCCTCATTATGAATTCTACAACATATTCAACCCCATAAGAGAATGGCTTATAACATTTATATTTCTACCACCTCCTAGCTTATAGAATTATTTCCAGCTCATGATTTATAAGTTCTCTATGATTTACAATTTTCACGTCTAGTCATGTTCCAAATGTATAATTTTCAACAAATAACTTAATACCTCAGTTTTATAGAATGTTTGAAATATTTCCATGATTTAGTGTATGTATCTATATACTCAGTACATTCCAATGTACTAACCACATATATGCATTTGTGGCTACATCTTTCACAATATAGGTACCATATGTAGCTCTTACACCAGGGCCAGACAGTTTATAGCTTTTAGCCAATAGGTGATAAGTTCTTCTATTTTAAGAACTCTAAATATTTGTAAATTATATACTACTTTTTTGATTTTTCATATGTATTTATTAGTGGTATTTAGAGGCATATCCCAACTATCTATAGTTAGTATAGTAGAGGCTTCGTAGATATCAGTTAGAGAAAGTCATATAATTTCAGTTCTCTCTTTAGTTTTATCAGATTGTAAATTATATCAGTATTATATTTTTCCTAGATTTTTTCAAATTACATTTCCGCACAGTAGAACCAACTATAAATCAGAGCCCAGAGTTCAAGTATCCTATGGTGTCTATGAAGCTGTGTCTAGTAGAGTCTTGTGGAATGAATCAAATACATCTATATTTTTCTTCGAGAGGCTACAGGGCATTTACGAAATATTTCCCTTCTTTCATGTCTCATATCGTACTATAGAAAGGCTTTCTAAGAAACTTATACAGATTCTCAACTTTCTTAATTCATTCCATTTCTGCCTTATTTTTAAGGTAACAAAAATAGAGAAGCTTAAATTCCTACAGAAAGAGCTTTCTCAAATAGTCACCGCAAATAATTATGGGATTGCACACAGGATCAAAAGTATCCCATCAGTTTTATTATGTTCCAAAGTTTTAAAGATTTCATTCATAATCATGAAAACTCATTCACTAAGCCCAAGGTAGATGTGCTTTCAGATCCCTTCTCAAAGTCCCATGATAGCATGTGATATAGAATTAAAAGCATGAACTCAGAAGTTTAGCAGTAGTAGAGTGGGGAAAATATTATCTGAATTTAGTAGATTTTGTATCCATGGGGTTAGTTGTATGATAGGTGAACCAGAAGGCTTAAAATAGTGTATGAAAGAATTTATGTTTATTGATTCAAAATAAAGTATGATGATATGGGTGTGATTTAGAGATGTTATATTAGTAGGCTATGAAGGAAATAAGTGTGGTTCATTAAAGGTTTGAAGATGTCCATATGATGTGTTAGAATCTAAGTTTTAATCTTTGAAAATTGAGCTAATAGAAAATAGTATTAAAATTATTGATAGTGTAAAATCAGTGTATGTTGATACTCATGAAGATTCTAAGTTTGGTAGTTTTTAAATCTATTGTTTTATAACTATTTAGGCTATTGAAAGTTAAAATTTATACCGTAGAAGAAAGTATTAGCCGTGGGTTTTACATTGTCAGTTGTAGTCTTTTAGGATGATTTTATCATTTATGTGTAAAACCCAGAATCTAGAGTAAAATGGTTGCAGTTCAGTTAGAGTTTATTTAATGGTTCACAAACTTAGAGTGATGGCTTAAATTTTAAGGGGGAGATGATAGAATAGGGAACCAAGTTAGGCTCTCAAATTCTAGTAGTGATGTCAGTGTATTGTAGAACATCAGTAGGGGAGGAAGATGTTCGACCCATTCTTATCTCAGTGTGAAGTTTTGTACTTCAGTCGTCACGATATCTACTCATTCTTTATATGTTAGCTCCATGATCATAGATCATATTCATACACTTTCCATAGAATCATGTACCCTCCCAGTACCTGGTATGAGGAGTTCCAGTTCACTTAGCAGTACGTATCATATTCCGAGAATTTATGAACTCAAAACTCAGGACATGTAGCTCATGACATATACTCATGCTTTACAGTATGTTCAGTTCCATGTACTCATGATACACTCCTAATGATCAGTGAAATTTAGTTTATGTCATGTCTGCCCTTAGTTTATATCTCTTTGATAAATCTATAATGTTGATACTCTATTCCTCAATCCTTAGTAATGTGTCAAGTTATGCATAGTGTCCCTTTATTTTTAGGTCCTTATGTTCTAAACTTTTAGTGACCTCTTTTTAGGTCAAGATAGTGATAGTGAATGATTCTTTAGATAGGAGAGAGTAAGAGTTTCTTTTTTTCATGGTTCAGACTAGCATTATAGTTCTATGTGCATTACCTGGTGACTTTGAGTAGGGTTGAACATGGTGGGAGGATTTAGTTCAATTTGTGTATCATATTTTAGATTCCAGATATTCAGTCATGATTCAGCTTGTAAGTGTCCCATCAATCATCTAAGTATTTCATTAGTATTTTAGCGAAGTTAGTATAGTTTGGGGGACAAATAATCTCAAGGGGGAGATATTGTAATATCCTGAGTTTTCATGTCCTAAACCTCTTATTTTTTCTTCATGAAACAAGATCCAACAACCTATAAGTTGACTCTCAATTCCATCTCAGCCTTATAACCATTCTTACGTCATTGCATGTATGCATGAAATCAGTTCAATTCATGCATCATGCTAAGACACAGTCATCCAATCATGTTCCCAATCATGCTTGTTTAGTATTCATATCAGTTGCCTTAGTTCAGCACTCTCAGTCTAATAAGTCTCATTCAAGAATGAATTTTCCCAAGGGAAATATATTGTAATACCCCATACTAGTCTTAGCTTGATTCATCTCTTATTTGCATTCTTAAGGGGATTAACGCTGGAAATTGTCACAAAGTGTTGGGGAATTAGTTGTTTTCAAGACCCTTAAACTTTGAGGATTTTCATTTTGACCTTTTTGACCTCGAGACATTAGTTTTGAGTTAATTCATATATAGGAGTTTAAGAAGCATGTCTCAGAGAAGTTTTTGATTTTTTGTACAAGTATTGGGTCATTTTTGGATCATAAATCTAGCAAGTCAACAGGATAGCGCCGCGTAGTGGTGCTATTCCCATTGGCGCATATACCATATCGCAGTGAGGGTGTTGTGTCCGGTTCTTGCTTAATTATTTGAATGCATGTGTCATAATCTTTATCCTAGTACGTGAAGTTACTATGAGGTGAAAAAATTTCATAGAAGTCACCTAGAACAAAGTTGAGCTAAGCACCTTTGATTCATCCAATGTTTGGCGTTCGATACTACAAGGGTCAACTTTAAATTTGCATAACTATTAACATATATGGATTTTTTCTTATCAAGACCCACCTAATTGTATAAAATTGAATTATCTTTACAACATACCAATTTTACCTTAATTTGATACCCGAGTGAAAAGTTATAATAACTTTCTATAAAACCAATAAACCACTGTGATAAAACCGCATCGTGGTGACCTTTTAAGCTGCAGTTCAGTGTGAATTTAATTACTTGAGGGGCAATAAAGTCTTTTCTCCTCAAACCAATCTTTCATAATATGATTCAGGTCATATTTTAGGTCATTATTGGCCTTCTTCTCTAACTTTTCTCTCAAGAAAACCCTCCCCTTTTCCCAAGAAAAAAATACAATTCCTTTTTCCCCAAGAAATCAATAATCCAAGTTTCCCAAGTTCAAGAACCTTCAAGAAAGCATCAATATTGGTGTTCCTCTTTCAAGTTAAAGGTTTAAGGTATGTGAGGTATTCATTCACGGGTCCCTTTCACCGATGGAGCCCAAAAACCTTCTCTTTCACAAAAACTATGGAGTTTTTCCTTTATTTTGATATTTACTATGTTCAAGAAAGGTTTAATTCATGTTTTCATGGTAGTTTAAAGTTAAATTCAGTCCATGAATGATCCCATGTAATCTTTGATTTCCTCATGCTTTGGATTTTAGTTTCCTATGTTTTATTTAAGCAAATTCCATGTTAAATTCTTAATTATGATTTTTTGTTATGTAATCATGATTATTCCTCATAATTGAAGCATTCCTATGTTTAAATTCATGATCCCCACATGTTTGATGAAATTTCTATACTTATGGGATTTTGAACCATGATTCTCTACTATAGTTTTTAAGCTTGCTATCGCATCCAGTGATCTTTCAGTGCTGGCGGGTTATGAATAGATGATACCTATTTTTTTTACATGATTTTTAGATTTTCAAGTATGATTCAGTTAAAACTTGATTTAATCTTATTTAATTAGTTATTATGATTATAATGAGCACTAGCGGTCATAAAATCGTGTTCAGATCAACTCAGTCCAGTTTTATTTCCTGTATTAGTTTATACATTAATAATTACCTCTGAATCTATATGCATTGTTATTTTTAGAATACCATGACCTGAGCTTATCAGTTATTAGTTATCAGTGCATGCACCAATTCAGTATCAGTGTCGTTCAGTTGGGAGTAAAATTTAACACCTTGTGAACCTAGGGATGGGGGCTCACCCATCAGTTAGGACTGGGTCCTTATAAACAGTTCCTAAGTTCCAAAACTACGAAGCTAGTGTAGGTTTATGAGATGTCACCCGCTAGTTTAGGACTGATATTCTTTAATATATCACCCGCCAGTTTAGGATTGAAATTCTCTTTGGGGTTACTTGCCAGTTTAGGACTGACTCCCCAGTCCTTTGGAACACCTATTTAGTTGTCACCCATGTCATGGTACTGACACCCTTCCAAGAAGGGTTACAAGTTGGATCTTAATTAACTTAGATTGGGGCATGTCGATTAGATGATACCTCCTATAGTCTCAATATAGTATTCAGTGTATTATTAGTTTAGGTTTGCTTGCCTAAGTGTACAGACTTTCAGATACTCAGTTATATATATTTTATTTTTTTTAGAGTATAAATTATCTCAGTGACATAACAGATATACACTTAGTCTTTCTTACTCAGATATTATAATTTTTATACATTCATGCTCGGTTGTCTCATGTTGTTCAGTTTGTCCCAATCTCATACGCCTAGTACACAGTTTTATCCAGTTATTCAGACCAAGTACAGTTGTATTTTTCAAGATCAGTATTTAGTTATCAGTTAATCAGTATGCATATATCAACTAATCAGTAACCAGATACCAATTATTCAGTATTCAGATGTCCATTACTCAGTATTCAGTTATCTTCCATTCAGTTAACCAGATCAACTTAGTATATGTGTGGTTAGTTTTGTATCTTTATGCATTTATGCTCAGTATATTTTTATATTCAGATCCTTGAGTTATATCAATTTTCACCACACAATTTCAGACTTAGTATTCATACATAATCCTCAATACAGCTTCTAAACATATTCAACCCTACAAGATACTGGCTTATAATATTTATGTTTTACCATGTCCTAGCTTAAAAAATTATTTCCAGGTCATGATTTATAAATTCTCTTTGATTTATAGTTTTCACGTATAGTCATGCCCAAATGTATAATTTTCAGTAAATTACTTATATCCTTAGTTTTTCATGATTATATTTTCGTACATCAGAACCAGATATTTAATATATTATAAATTAGTTTCTTAATAGTATGTCAGTTTGTGGGTTAGTTTGGGATCACTTGTGGTACCAAGCTCCGTTTTACAACTAGGAGGTAGTCTCGGGTCGTGACAAACTAGGTATTAGTGTCCATAGTTCAAGTGTCCTAGGGTGTCTATGAAGCCATGTCTAGTAGAGTCTTGTAGAGTGATACGTAGATGTCTATATTTTTCTTTAAGAGGCTACAAGGCATTTTAGAAATTTTTTCCTTCTTTTATGTCTTAGATTGTGCTATAGAAACATTCTCTAAGAAACTTACACAGTTTCTCAACTTGCTCCATTTATGCCATCTCTACGTTGTTTTTGAGGTAACATAAATAGTAAAGCTTAAATTCCTACTAATAGAGCTTTCTTAGACAGTCCCAACAATTATGGGATTGTACATAGGCTCAAAAGTACCCCATTAGTTCCGTTATATTAAAAGTTTTAAAGATTTCATTCATGATCATGAAAACTCGTTCGGTAAGCCTAAGTTAGCTATGCTTTCAGATCCTTTCTCAAAGTCCCATCATAGCATGTAACCTAGATTTAGAAGCATGAATCCAAAAGTTTAGCAGTAGTAGAGTGGGGATGGTGTTATCTAAATTTAGTAGATTTTGTATCCTTGAGGTTAGTTGTATGATAGGTGAACTAGAAGGCTTGAAATAGTGTATGCAAGAATTTATGTTTATTGGTTTGAAATTTAGTATGATGATGTTGGTGTGATTTAGAGATGTGATATTAGTAGGCTATGCAGGAAGTTAGTGTGGTTCATTAAAGGTTTAGGGATATCCATATAATGTGTTAGAATCTTTGAAGATTGAACTAATAAAAAGTAGTGTTGAAATTCTTGATAGTGTTAACTTAGTCTATGGTAATACTCATGAAGATTCTAAGTTTGGTAGTTTTTAAATCTATTATTTTATGACTATTTAGGCTATAGAAAGTTAAGAGTTATACCTTAGAAGGAATTATTAGCAGTGGGTTTTACATTGTCAGTTGTAGTCTTCTAGGATGAGTTTATCATTTATGTGTATTATCCCAGACTCTAGAGTAAAGTGGTTGCAGTTCAGTTAGTGTTTATTTAGTAGTTCACAAACTTTAAGTGATGGCTTAAATCTAAAGGAGAGATGGTAGAACAAGGAACCAAGTTAGGCTCTTAGATTCTAGTAGTGATGTCAGTGTATTGTAGAACATCGGTAGGGGGGAAGATGTCCGACCCCTTCTTATCTCATTGCAAAGTTTTGTACTTCAGTCATCATGCTATTTGTTTATTCTTTACATGTTATCTCCATGATCATAGATTATATTCATGTACTTTCCATAGAATCATGTACGCTCCCAGGTCCTAGTTTGAGGAGTTCCAATTTACTTAGCAGTACGAATCATATCCCATAAATTTATGAACTCCAAACTCAGGTCATGCATCTCATAAATTATGTACTCATGCTTTATAGTATGTTCAGTTCTAGTTACTCATGCTACACTCCTACTGATCAGCGAAATTCAGTTTATGTCAAGTATACCCTCAATTTAGATCTCTTTGATAAATCTATAATGTTGATACTTTATTCCTCAGGCCTCAAAAAAGTGTCAAGTTATGCATAGTATCCCTTTATATTTTAGGTTCTCATGTTCTAACCTGTCAGTGACCTCTCCTTAGGTCAAGATAGTGACGATGAACTATATTTAGATGGGACAGAGTAAGTGTTTCTTTTTTTCAGGGTTCAACTAGCATTATGTTGCTATGTGCAGTGCCTGGTGACTTCGAGTAAGCTTGAACAAGGTGGGAGGATTCTGTTTAGTTCATGCATCATATTTTAGAATCTAGATATTCAGTCATGATTCAGTTCATAAGTGTCCCATGCATCATCTTAGTCTTTCCTTAGTAATTCAGCTAAGATAGTATTATTCGGGGGATGAATGATATCAAGGGGGAGATGTTGTAATATCCTAAGTTTTTATGTCCTATAGCTCTCATCTTTTCTCACAAAACCAGATCCAACAACTCATAAGTTGACTCTCATTTCTATCTTAGCCTTGTGACCATTATTTTATCATTGCATGTATTAACAAAATTTGTTCAGTTCATGTATCATGCTCAGACTCATTCATGCAATCAAGTTCCTATACATACATGTTCAATATGCGATCTCAGTTGCCTTCGTTCAGTACTCTCAGTCTAACCATTCTCATTCGAGGATGAATGTTCATATGGGGAGACATTGTAACACCCCATACTATCCTTAGCTTGATTCATCTCTTAGTTGCATGCTTAAGGGGCTTAAGACTTGAAATTTTCACTAAGTGCTGGGGACTTAGTCATATTCAAGACCCTTAAAATTCAAGGATTTTTATTTTGACCTTTTTGACCTTGAGATGTTAGTTTTTAGTTAATTTATGTTCAGGGGTGCAAGAAGCATGTCTTGGAGAAGTTTCAGATTTTTCAGATGTGGATGGTGTCATGTTTGGTTCATGAATGCAGCAAGTCACCGCGATAGAACTGCGTCGTAGTGCTATTCTCATTGGTGCATATACCGCATCATGGTGAGGGTGTTGTGTCCAGTTCTTGATTAATAATTTGAAGGCATGTGTCATAACGTTTATCCTAGTATGTGAAGTTCTTATAGGTGAAAAATGTTCCTACAAATCACCTAGAACAAAGTCAAGCCAAGCACCTTTGATTCGTGCAAAGTTTGGTGTTCGAACCTACAAGGGTCAACTTTAAACTTGTATAACTTTTGACATATAAGGATTTTTTCAGCTCAAGACTCACCAAATTATGTAAAATTGATTTATTTTTCGAAGATGCCGATTTAGCCTTAATTTGATACCCGAGTGAAAAGTTATGATCATTTTCGTCAGAACCAGTAAGCCACCGCGATAAGACCGCGTCATGGTGACCCTTTAAACTAGAGTTCAATGCGAATTTAATTTCTTTAGGGGTAATTAAGTCTTTTCCCTTTAACGCAATCACTTATAACATGATTTGGGTCATATTTTAGGTCATTATTGGCCTTCTTCTTCAACTTTTCTGACAAAAAAACCCTCCCCTTCAAGTTAAATGTTTAAGGTATGTGGGGTATTCATTCATGGGTCCCTTTCACCCATGGAGCCTAAAAACCTTCTCTTTCAAGTAAACTGTGGAGTTTTCCTTTATTTTGATATTTACTATGTTCAAGAAAGGTTTAATTCAAGTTTTCATGGTAGTTGTTAAACTCAGCCCATGAATGATCGCATGAAATATTTGATTTTTACATGCTTTGGATTTTAGTTTTCCATGTTTTATTCAAGCAAATTCCATGTCAAATCCTTAATTATGATTTATAGCACACAATCATGATTGTTCCTCATAATTGATCCGTTCCCATGTTTAAATTTATGATCCCCTCACGTTTAATGAAATGTCTACACTTATGGGTTTTTGAACCATGATCCTCTACTATAGTTTTTAAGCTTGCTATTATATTCAATGATCTTTCAGTGCTGGCGGGTTATGAACACTTGATACCTATCAATTTTTACATGATTTTCAGATTTTCAAGTATGATTCAGTTAAATCATGATTTATTCCTATTTAATCAGTTATTATGATCATAATGAGCACTGTCAGTCATGAAATCATATTCTGATAAAATTAGTTTAGTTTAATTTCCAGTATCAATTTATACATTAATAATTACCTTAGTATTTGTATGCACTATTATTTTATGAATACCATGACCTGAGCATATCAGTTATCAGTTATTAGTGTGTGTACCAGTTCAGTATCACTGTAGTTTTAGTTGAGAGTAAGATTTAGCACCGAACGAACCTAGGGTAGGGGGATCACCCATCAGTTAGGACTGTCTCCTTAAAAATAGTCCCTAAGTTCCAGAACTACATAGCTAGGGTAGGATTATGAGATGTCACCCGCCAGTTTAGGGCTGACATTCTCTGATATGTCACCCGCCAGTTTAGGTCTGACATTCTTTTAGGGGTCACTCGCCAGTTTAGGACTGACTCCCTAGTCTTTTGGATCACTATTTTAGTGCATCCACACCACCATTGTTAGTACCCATGACATGGTACTGACAACCTTTCCACTAGGGTTACAGGTTGGACCCCAATTAGCTCAGATTAGGGCATATCAGTTAGATGATACCTCCCATAGTCTCAGTATAGTATTCAATGTATTATCAGTTCAGGTTTGCTTTACTATGTGTACAGACTTTTAGATACTTAGTTATAAAGATTTTAGTCTTTCAGATTACAGATTATCTCAGTGACATAACAGATATACACTTAGTCTTTCATTCTCAGATATTACTGTTGTCATGCATTCATGCTCAATTGTCTTATGTTGTTCAGTTATTCCCAATCTTATACGCCCAGTATCCCGCAGTTTTAGTCTAGTTATTCAAACCACGTACAGTTTAGTTTTTCATGATTAGTATTTACTTATCAGTTAATCAGTATACATATATTAGCTAATCAGTATCCAGATCTAGTTATTCAGTATTCAGACGTCCCTTACTCAGTATTTAACTATCTACCATTCAGTTAACCAGACCAGCTTAGAATATGTGTGGTTGGTTTTGTATGCTTATGCATTCGTGATTAATATATTTTTATATTTAGATCCTTGAGTTATGTCAGTTTCCACCACATAGTTTCAGACCAAGTATTTGTACTTCATCCTTAGTACAACTTCTATAACATATTCAACCGCACAAGAGAATGGCTTATGATATTTATATTTCTAATGCCTCCTAGCTTACAGAATTATTTCCAGCTCATGATTTATAAATTCTCTATGATGTATAATTTTCACATATATTCATGTCGTAAGGGTATAATTTTCAGCAAATACCTTATATCCTCAATTTTCTAGAATGTTTTAAATATTTCTATGATTTAGTGAATGTATCCATATACTCAGATTCCAATGTATTGACCATATATATTCATTTGTGTCTACATCCTTCAAAATATATGTACCATAGATAGCTCTTACACTAGGGTCAGACAATTTACAGCTTTCAGCCAGTAGGTGATAAGTTCTCCTATTTTGAGAACTCTTGATAGTTATAGATCATGTACTATTTTTCTAATTTTTCATATAAATTGATTGGTGGTAGTTGGAGGCATGTCCCATCTATCTATAGTCAGTATAGTATAGGCTTCATAAATGTAAGTCATGTAATTTCAATTTTCTTTTCATTTTTATTAGATTGTAAATTGTATCAGTATTATATTTTTTCCAAATTTTGTCATGACTATATTTTTGCATAACAAAACAAACTATTTAATATATTATATATCAGTTGCTTAATAGTATACTAGTTCATTATACTAGTTCATTGGTTAGTTTGGGATCACTTATGGTTCTAAGCACCGTGTTACAACTAGGGGGTAGTCTTGGGGTGTGACACCATAAGCATCATTGTCGCAACAAGGGAATAGCCTCGGGTCATGAAAAAATTTAGTAATAGAGCCTAAGGTTTTAAAGTGTCCTAGGGAGTCTTAAAGCCGCATTGAGTAGAGTCTTATGCATGGGTGTGAAGCACGCCATATTTATGGACAAGAGGCTATGAGATGTTTTATGAAAAGATTCCCTTCATTTAGTATTCATGGTGCTAATGAGCATGATATATATTTTAACTCTCTTTCTAAGTCATCCTTCATTTGTTTACAGAGTATGCCTCAAAGAAGAAAGAATGGAAGAAGGGATGGGGACTAGCCTCCACCACCGCCTATTCAAGAAGATCCCTTGAATGAGTATGTCTCTTACACTGATTTCAGAGCTTCTTTCACTACCTTAGCTCACTCAATAGATTCTCAGAACAACTAGTCAGCTATTGACCCAGCCAACCTATTGCAAATACAGCTACAACTAGGATTCAGGATTTCACCAGAATGAACCCCTCTTCGTTTTTAGGATCCAAGTTTGAAGAGGATCTATAGGAATTTCTTGAAATAGTTCAAAAGGTGATTGAGATCATGGGTATCACCTAAAGTTAGAGTGTAGAGTTAGCTGCATATCAGTGGTAGGATGTAACCCACACCTGGTTTAAGCCGTAGAAGAAGGACTATGGTATTGATGCAGGGCCTATTGAGAAGTTTTCCATGACTTTGTTAGATAGGTTATTTCCATTATAGTTAAGGGAAGCTAAGGTAGAAGAGTTCATTAATTTGAAGCAAGTTAATATGAGTGTGAAGGAGTACTCACTTAAGTTCAATAAGTTGGTGAGATATGCTCCTTCGATGGTGGCTGATAATAGGTCTAAAATGAGTAAGTTCATTTCTAGTGTATCTGATAGTATGGTCTAGGAGTGTCGGACTGGAATATTCATTAAGGAGATGGACCTATCTAGGCTTATGGTTCATGCTTAGTAGATTGAGCAAGAGTAGCTTAAGGAGAAAGAGATGGAGAATAAGAGGGACAAAAGAGGCAGTTTTAACTTTTCTCAGCTAAGATCAGAGGGTGGAAACTATTCTCAGTTTCATTAGTAGTTGTTAGCCCCAACTCCATCTTCAGCTAGTGCGTCAGTACCAAAGTTTAGAAATGATAGTCGAGATAAAGCACCAGGCTCTAAGTCCCAGGGTAGTGTGAACAGTAGTCATACTACTCTACTCTATTGAAAGTTTGGTAGGAATCATCAAGGTATGTGTAAGGATGGTAGTGATGTGTGTTTTGGATATGGAAAGCTAAGCCAAAAAATTAAAGAGTGTCCAGTAGTTGCTCAGATGGGAAAGGTCTTGCTCCAATAGGGCCAGTCTAATCTGTCATCAGCTCCAGCAAGTCATCCGACTCAGCACGACACCATTTCCAGTGTTACCAGTGATCAATTCCAGAATAAATTATATGCACTCCAGTCCTGACATGATTAAGAAAGTTCACCTAATGTATTTACGGGTACATTATAGGTTTGTCATCTTTATGCGTATGTTTCATTAGACCCCAAAGCTTTTCTTTCTTTTGTAACCCCCTATATATCTATCAATTTTGGTGTTAGTCAAAAAATATTAGCAGAGCCTTTCTTAATGTCTACCCTAATGGGTAAATCTATTATAGCCAGACGGTTATACAGAAATTGCACGGTTATAGAATCTTATAAAATCACTTCAATAGATCTTATAGAGTTAGAGATGACTGATTTTAGTATCATTATCGGCATGGATTAGCTCCATTTGTGTTGTGCTTCAGTGGATTTTAGAAATAGATTTGTTTAATTTTAATTTCCTAATGAACTGGTCGTTGAATGGAGAGGTAGTACCTCTATGCTTAGGGGTTAAATTATTTCTTATCTTAAGGCAAAAAAATAATCTCTAAGGGGTGCATGTACCTTCTTGTCCTAGTCAAAGACTTTAGTTCTGAGAATCCAAGTCTTGAATCCATTTTAGTAGTAAGGGAATTTCTAGATGTGTTCATTAAAGATCTCCCCGGAGTTCCTCTCAAAAGGGAAATTGACTTAAGAATAGATCTCCTTATAGATACCTAGCCTATCTCTATTCAACCCTACAGAATGGCTCCAGCTTAGCTTAGGGAATTAAAAGAATAGTAAAAAGATCTCTTAGACAAGGGTTTCATCAAACTGAGTGTTTCCCCATGGGAATCTCCTGTCTTGTTCGTGCATAAGAAAAATGGTTCTCTCAGAATGTGCATCGACTGGCATTAGTTGAACAAAATCACAATCAACAATAATTATCCACTCCCCAGGATTGATGACTTGTTCGACCAACTTCAAGGTACCAGCTACTTCTTTAAGATAAACCTCAAATCTGGCTATGATTAACTTATTGTCAATGAATATAGTATTCTGAAGATAGATTTTAGAACTCAGTATGGTCACTTCAAATTTCTAGTTATGTCTTTTGGACTAATGAATGCCCCTGCAACTTTCATGGACTTTATAAACAGAGTGTTCAAGCGTTACTTGGATATGTTCGTCATAGTCTTTATTAATGATATTTTCGTCTATTCCCATAGTGAAAGTAATCATGCAGACTATCTGAGAATTGGGTTGCAGAACATTATAGCTCATCAGTTGTTTTCCTAATTTAGTAAGTGTCAATTTTGGGTAAGATCAGTAGCTCTTCTTGGCCATAGTATTTTTGGTAATGGCATTAGAGTTGCCCTTTGAAAGACTGAAGTAGTGTGAAACTGGCCCAGACCTATCACTCTATTAGATATCAAGAGTTTTTTGTGTTTGTCTAGCTATTACAGATGGTTATTTAAAGGTTTTTTTTCTATTGTATCCCCATGTCTTGACTAGCTCTGAAGAAAGTCAAATTTCAGTAGTTAGATTTATGGGAAAAGAATTTTCAGCAGTTGATGACTCGACTATCTTCAGCCCTAGAATTGACTTTGCCAGATGGTTCAGATGAGTTTGTTGTTTACTGTGATGCTTCTAGAGTTGGTCTTGGTTGTGTATAGATGCAAAGAGGTAAGGTCATAGCCTATGCTTCTAGACAACTTAAGCCCCATGAAAAGAATTATCCTACCCATGATCCTGTGTTGGAAGATGTTGTTTTTTTTCTAAAAAATTTGGAGTCATTATCTTTATAGGATTTATGTTGATATATTCACGAATGATGAACGTTTATAGTATGTGTTCTCACAAAAGATTTGAATCTTCACTACAGAAGGTGGCTTGAGTTGTTGAAAGATTATGATATAAGTGTGTTGTATTATCTGGGCAAGGCCAATCTAGTGGAAGATGCCCTTAGTAGATAGTCTATGGGTAGTGTTGCTCATGTTAAGGATGATAGAAAAGTGTTAGTCGGGGAGGTTCATCAGCTTGCTAGGTTAGGCGTTCGATTGGTTAATTCAGCTGAAGGTAGTGTATGGGTTTAGAATAGTTCAAAACCATCATTAGTTGCCAAAGTGAAAGAAAAGCAAGATAGGGATCCCAATCTGGTTAAGTTGAAGGAATCAAATAGAGATCAGAAAGTAGAGGTTTTCTCCCAAGGGGGAGATGGTGTGTTGCGTTGTCAGGGTAGGATGTGTGTTTTGTGTGTTGATGATTTGAGGCAGTGGATTTTGGTGAAACCACATGGTGTGCGATATTTTATTCATCCAGGAGCAACCAAGATGTATTATAACTTGCGAGAAATATATTGGTGGAATGGTATGAAAGAGGGTATTACAGAGTTTGTGGCTAAGTGTTCAAATTGTCAATAAGTTAAAGTTGAGCACCAGAGGCCTAATGGTACATTGCAAGAGTTTAGTATCCTCACTTGGAAGTGGTAAGTGGTGAACATGGATTTTATGATGGGTTTGCCTCATACGCACTGCCAGCATGATTCTATTTGGGCCATTGTAGATAAAATAACCAAATCAACTCATTTCTTGCTAGTTTATACTTCCTACTCAGTTGAGGATTATGCCAGGCTTTATATTAGGAAGTTGGTTAAGTTGCATGGGATTTTGTTGTCTATTATTTCAGATAGAGGTACTTAGTTTACCTCTCAATTTTGGAAGGCTTTTTAGAAGGGTCTTGTTATCCAAGTTTATCTTATTATAGCTTTTCATCCTCAGACATATGGTCAGGCAGAGAGGACCATTCAGCTCTTAGAATACATGTTGAAAGATTGTGTTATTGACTTTAAAGGTAGTTGGGATGACTACTTATCTTTTATTGAGTTTTCCTACCATAACAGCTATCACTGCAGTGTCCAGATGGCTCCATTTGAGGATCTCTATGAGAGGAGATGTAGATGTCCTATTGGTTGGTTTGAGACTAGTGAGACTGCTTTGATAGGGACAGATTCATTATTTGATGTGATGGAGAATGTTTAGTTGATTAAGGAGAGGATAAAGATAACTCAATGTCATTAGAAATCCTATATAGATGTAAGGAAAAGAGATCTTGAGTTTGAGGTTAGTGATTTAGTCAATCTAGAAATCTCGCCTATGAAGGGAGTGAAGAGATTTGGTAAGAAGGGGTAGCTCAGTCCCTGATATGTTGGTACTTATAGAATCTTGAACTATTTTGGGAGGGTAGCTTATAAGCTAGAGTTTCCTGCAGATTTGGCATTCGTTCATCTGGTGTTCCATGTTTCCCCGTTAAAGAAGTGTATTGGTGATTCAATTGTTGTTGTTCCTTTAGAAAGTATAGGTGTTCAAGATAGCCTTTATTTAAAAAATCCTAGTTGAGATCCTAGTCCATTAGATTCGTAGGTTGAGGAACAAAGAAGTTCCCTTAGTTAAAGTTTTATGGCAGAATCAGTCCATTGAGGGAGCTACTTGCGAAGCAAAAGAAGATGTGCGTACCAAGTATCTTCATATTTTTTTCGCAAACTCAGGCCCAGATTGAGGTAATAGTTTTCCTTAGATTGTCTCTTTCCCATTCTCAATTCTAGCAATATAATCATTCTTATGTCATTTCATGCATTCAGGAAATTACTTTAGTTCATGTATCATGTTTTGGCCTCAGTTATTTATTCAAGTTCCCATTCATGGATGTTTAGTATGTGATCTATGTTGCCTTAGTATAGCACTCTTAGTCTAACCAGTCTCATTTGAGGATGAATGTTCCCAAGGGGAGATATTACAATAAGCTGTACTATTCTTAGCTCAATTCAGCTTCTAGTTCTATGCATAAGGGGCTTAAGTCCTGAAAATTTCATGAAGTATTAGGGATTTATTCATTTTTGAGGCCTCTAAACTTTGAGGATTTTTAATTTGGTCTTCCTAACCTCGAGATGTTGGTTTTTAAGTTGATTCATGTTTAGGGATATAAGAAATGTGTCTCAGAGAAGTTTTGGATTTTTCGGAAAAAGTTTGGGGCATGTTTGGATCATGAACCCAGAGGGTTACCATGATAAGTCTATGTTGTGGCCCTATTCCCATTCTGATATTCACTGCATTGCGGTGAGGAAAATGACTGACCTCAATTAGACCGCATTAAGGTAAGCCTGTCGCATCCAGTTTCAAATTTAAATGGGTTAGGGGAAATTGGATCTTTTACCCTCAACCTAAATCGTCCATAACACGAATTGGGACATTAATTAGGGTATTTTTGCCCTTCTTATCCAAATCTCTCTCAAGAAAACCCTCCCCTTTTCCCTAAGAACACAAATTCAATTTCTTTCTGGCCAAGAAATGAAGAATTTAAGTTTCTCAAGTTTAAGAACCTTCAAGAAAGCATCAAGATTGGTGTTTCTCTTTCAAGTTAAATGTTTAAGGTTTGTGGGATGTTCATTCATGGGCTTTTTTCACCCATGGAGTCCAAGAATCCTTTTGTTTCAAATAATGTATTTTGACAAGTTAAATTTGAATTATCCCCATGGAGCTCATGTTGATTTCAATTAGAAGTTATGTTTTAAGTGTTTACAAGTGGAATGATGCCATTATATGTTTTGAATATTGAAATCTTCATGTTAAATACCTAATTCATGCTTTTTGTCTTGTAACCATGTTCTCCTCACATGATTTACCCATTCCCATGTTTAAGTTCATGACTCTCATGTGTTTGATGAAATGACTAAGTTTTGGGTTTTGAACAATAATTTCCTACTATGGTTTTCGAGCTTTTATATGGTTTATTATTATTATTATTATTATTATTATTATTATTATTTCTATTCAGTGTTGGTGGGTTATGAATACCTGATAGCTATGTGTTTTACATGATTTTCAAATTTTCAAGTATGATTCAGTTAAACCATGATTATTCCTATTTGTTAAGTTATTGTGATCACAATGAGCACTATCAGTCATGAAATCATGTCCAGTTAATCTTTTAGTTTAGTTCAGTTCCGTTGTCAGTTCATTTGGGAGTAGGATTTAGAACTGAGCAAATGCAGGGATGGAAGATTACCCGTTAATTAAGCAGAGTCGTTGGTAGTAGTCCCTGCATTCCATAACTATGTAGCCATTGTAGAATATAAGGATTCACCCATTAGTTGAGGCTTGACTTTATCTCAAGGGTCACCCGTAAGTTTAGGATTGACACCCTGGTCCTTTGGGACACTAGATTAGTGGATCCATACAACCAGTGTTAGTACTCGTGGCACAGTATTGACACCCTTCCAATTGGGGTTACAGGTTGGACCCCAATTAGCTCATATTGGGGCAAGTCAATTAGATGATATCTCCCACATTGCTTGGCTAAGTGTACAGACTTTCAAATATTCATTTTTATTACTTTTAGTCTTTGAAATTATAGATTATCTTAGTAACATAACAAATATACACTTAGTCTTGCATTCTTAGATATTTTAGTTTTCATACATTCATGTTCAGTTATTTCATGCTATTCAGTTAGTTCTTATTTCATATGCGCAGTACCCCATGCATATCAGCCTGTCCCAATCTCATATACCCGTACATTAAAAGTACTGACCACATACTCTTCTTTGTGTTATGATGTCTTATATCTTAGGTTCGAATGCAGTTTCTCGATTGCAGTTAGACAACTCAGCATAATTCAGTAGCCATAGTGATGAGTCCTTATGCATCTAGGACATGTTATGGTTATTTAGTTATTTTGGTATTTCATTTTCTTCAGTCAGTTAGAGTTAGTTGGGGGTCTGTCCCATCAACTCCTCAGTCAGTTTCAAGGCTTTTATACATTCAGACAGTCAGTTAGACAGTTAGTCAGTTTTATTAGTCTTATCAGATATTTAAGACTTCTGATTAATTCGTATTTTTAGTATTCAAACTTTATATATTTATCTGTTGTTTCCACACATGTCCATTATTATTATGTTATTCAGTGCTCTCGGTAGGTACAAGCAAAATGGGTTAGCTTTTGGTCAATTTTGACCATAAGCACCATTATCGCGACTAGAGGTAGTCTCGGGTCGTGAAAATAAATATATATAATGTTGTTAAATTTACTTAAAACATAAATTTTATATAACTATATGTATATTACCACATATATTCATATTTCTATGAATATATATACCAAACATTCTTAATGAGACATGCATATACATACCAGACATGCTTGATGAAACATGCATACTGAGACAAGTATAACAAGACAGGCTTAATCATAGCAATATGCATAATATATTACTCATTGTATGTGTTTAAGGTGGCATGCTTAATATGGATATACATATTGCAATCACTTTAATTTTTTCATACATTTTGTAATGGATAGTTTATTGACTTTTCATCTGTTAGGTTCTGAATATAAAAATAGACATAAATATTCAAAATACTCAGATTTAATTTGAAAAATTAATTGATTGTTATGACCCTTTAAGTTATTTCTTGTGATTCCACTTACTTTTACCATTAGATCTTGTCCATAGCTTTCCTAAGTCGTTTATTACTTGCTAGAACTAATAGTTTGGTTATTCGGCAGTTCATGTGATTTTTATAACCCTTTCCCTATTTAGAAGTCTTCACTGGTTCCAAATAGCTGCCGAACAAAAAATTTAGTAAAATGATATCAGTTGTGAATTTTGACTATGCCAACATCTCTAAAATATCGATTTTAAGTTAGGCAAACCATTGGTTAGGGTCCCACTACACCTTAACTAATTTTTATCTATTGGTTGGAAAGTTGATAAGTTGGAAATTTGGATGTAGGTCCCATATTTGGTTGAAAAACCTCTGATAGAAAATTTAACTTTGCCAACGCATTCAGAATGTCAAAACAAATGTGGTTGGAAATTATGTTTGCTTATATTGGAGTTCGGATGCATCCCTATGCATTGGCCAAATTTCAAAGTTTCAGCTGTCATCTGGTGCAACAAAAATACCACAATTGTGGAGGCTGTATCGTGATCATGATGTTGCGAATGTGGCTCGCGTAAACCAAGATACTGGGAAGGGGTATTTAAATTCCCTTTTAGTCGAGAATTGGTCATTTTTTCTCTTGCTTTGAGTCTCATAAATCCTAAAAGGATGTGTAGTCCACAATTTGAGTCTTGGGTGTTGATTAGGGACTTTAATAACTTGCATATTCATGATTAACATCGATTCTAAGGTATGAATCCTTCATTATTAGTGTTGAATCCTTTATTATTTGACCCAAAATCTCAAATGACTTGAGGCTTTATTTTAGCCCAAATATGATTGATTTGCACCAATTTCTTAAGAGATATAACTCCCTAGTAGTATTTGAACAATGGGTTTCTCTCGAAAACTCGTTTCCCATATATGGGATCCACTAGGGGGGGTTTTAGTGTCATTTTAGACTCAAAGCACAATGGTGCAATATGGGTATTGATATTCTCATAATAGTGCATATTTTGTGTTTTTCATAGCTTGGATAGTTGAAGAAGCTTGAAGGAAAGGGAAAATCAAAATTGTTCGTTCGTGAGCTGTATTTGGATTCGAGGTAGGTTAGGCTTACTTATTGTTAGATTGATCTTTACTATAGTATGACTTTGATATATTGATCATATTGGGCGGGGTTTTAGGTGTTGAAATGGTATATGGTAAAGTTGGAATTTAGGGTAGTGAACTCATAGAATATGGTACTTGAGTTATAGTCTAGAACCTTGGTTTGTTAGACTTATTATCTCATGTATAAAATGAGAATGCTCTAGTTCGACAGGATTGTCCTTGTCACTCATATCAAATAGTAAGTTGACCTTAGTTGTGCATAGTTATAGAGATTTCCCAAGTAGCTTGGGTGGACTAAGAGTAATACTTGAGCAAGGATTTAACCATAGGACTAATGTGGAATGATGAGCCCTTAAGACATGATTTAAAGGGCTTAGCTTAGTTTCTTGTAGAAGTTAGACTTGAAAATAAATTTGGGTTATTAGAAGCGGGACTTGACCCACCTTAAGCTTGGACAATGTAGTTTCATAAGTGACCTAGATACTTGTTAAACGCATAGAATATGCCTTGGGCAATAAGATGGTTAACCCGGTAAATGGTTTATTTATGATGTTGGTGTTGGAATCGGTATACATGATTGGTTGCTAGATTATTGATAAGCTTGGATAGCAATAAATTGTCTTATAGATTGAACCCATGAATATGCTATCACTTAAATTATAGACTAAATTACCTTGAGGGTCTTGGATTATGCTATTATTCATATTATGTTCAAGCCTACTGACTAAGATAATGTTTGTAGTAAAGATCATCTTGTGCTAATAATGTAAATCAGGTGAATAAAGAGCGGCTCTCGAAGATAAACTATGGCTTGTATTCCAAAATACTAAGGATTATGTCAAGCCCGGTAAAGTATTGAGTGTTCATACCATATAAATACACTTTGTTCATGCTCCTAGTAATATACTGTGTTGATAATAAATGATGAGGTATGCAAGTGTGTCTTTCCTTATGTGTTTTTCACTCTATCCCTCGCAGGGCTTGCCTCTATTATGGATTTGATTGTTTATACATATATATATATACATATATATATATTGATATTATGATAAATATTGATGTTAAAATGAATATTGATGCTATGGTGAATATTGATGATGTGATGATGCCCGTAAGTCCAGCGGATATATTGATCATATGACGATGCCCGCTAAGTCTGGAAAATATATTAATGATATAATGATGCCCAATAACTATGAAAGATATATTGATGATATGATAATGCCCAGCAAGTTCGGAGGATATCTCAGTGTCTCCTGGGTGAATAAAATACTGTGCACCATGCGCTTCTACAAGTATGCGTTCTCTCAAACCATCAACACACAGTACACATAACCTCAGCTAAAAATTAAGTACACCATCTTCCTTTTGGGAGAAAACCTTTACTTTCTGATCTCCAACTGTCTCCTTCAACTTAACCTGACTAGAATCCTATCTTGCTATTCTTTCACTTCAACAACCAATGAAGATTCCAAACTATTCTGAACCCATATACTACCTTCAGCTAAATCAATTAACCAAACACCTAATCTAGTAAGCTAATGAACTTCCTGAACTAACTTCTTCTTATCTTTCTAAATATGAGCAACACTACCCATAGACAACCTGTTAAAGGTATCTGCCACTACATTAACCTTGCCTAAATGATACAACACACTCATATCATAATTTTTTAACAACTCAAACCACCTTCTCTGATGAATATTCAGATCTTTCTGCGTGAACACATACTATTAACTCTTATGGTCAGTGAACACATCAACATGAACCCCATAAAGATAATGTCTCTAAATTTTTAGGGCAAAAACAATAGATTCCAACTCAAGATCATGGTTAGGATAATTCTTCCCATGGGGTTTAAGCTGTCTAAAGGCATAGGCTATGACCTTACCTCTATGCATCAAAATACAACCAATACCAACTCTGGAAGCATAACAATAAACTACAAACCCATCCATGCCATCTAGAAAAGTCAAGAATAGGGCGAAAGTGAGTCGAGTCCTCAACTCCTAAAAACTCTTCTTACAAGAATCAGACCACTGAACTTTGACTTTTTTCTGATTCAATTGACACATGGGGGATACAATAAAAGAAAACCCTTTAGTACACTATCTGTAATAACTAGCTAAACCCAAGAAACTCCAAATATCTAATAGAGAGATGGGTCTAGAATAGTTTATCAATACTTTAGTATTTTGAGGGTGAACTCTAATGACATTGTCAAAAATAATATGGCCGAAAAAAGCTACTAGTCTTAGCCAAAATTTGTACTTACTAAACTTGGCAAACAACTGATAAGCTCTAAAGGTCTGCAACACAATTCTCAAATGGTCTGCATTATCATTGTCACTATGAGAATAGATAAGTATATCATCAATGAAGACTATTATAAACATGTCTAAGTACTGCTTGAACACCCTATTCATAAAGTCTATAAAATTTGAAGGGGCATTCGTTAGTCCAAAAGACATAACTAGAAATTCGAAGTAACCATACCAAGTATGAAAACTGTCTTTAGAATTTCACATTCTCTAACTCTAAGCTTATGATAGTTGGATCTGAGGTCTATCTTAGAGAAATAACTGGCACCCTGAATGTCACGACCTGAGGCTATGCCCTAGTCGCGATAATGGTGCTTATGGTCACAAGTGACCATAGGCTAACCCTTGAGCTGGTATCTACTGTGTGTACTGAATAAAATATAAACATAACATATATGTAAAAGATAAACTAAGAATATAATATATATCTAAATACTGATATACGAAATACTGAATATCTAAAATAAATTATAAGAACTAAAAGTAACTAACTGACTTTCTAACTATATTGTCTGAATGTCTAAAAGTCTCCAAACTGACTGAGAATTTGATGGGATAGGCCCCCAACGAACTCTGACTGAAAAAATAAAGTGAAACACTAAAATAAATGAATAAACATGATATGTCCTTGATAGATAAGGACTCATCACTATGGCTATTAGATTACACTGAGTTATCTAACTGCAGTCGAGAAACTATGTGTCCGAACCTATGATATAAGACATCATAGCTCAAAAAAGAGAATGTGGTTAGTATTTGAAGTACTGGTATATGAGATGAGGTTAGGCTCATATACATGGGACACTGTGCATATGAATAGCATGATATAACTGAGAATAAATGAATTAAAACTATAACATCTGAGAATGCAAGACCAAGTATAAACATATATCTAAACCAATTTGTAAACTAAAAGACTAAAATATGATAACAGAATAATTAAGAACTTGTATGCTTTGTTCAGTCAACCCTGGACTGAAACTCTGCTAAATATTATACTGAGATTGTGGGAGGTATCATCTAATCGACATGCCCTAATATGAGATAATTGGGGTCCAACCTGTAACCCCAGTTAGAAGGGTATTAGTACCGTGCTACAGGTAATAACACTGGCTGTGTGGATCCACTAAATTGGTGTACCAAAGGACTAATGAGTTACCTCAACTTTCAAGTTCTCTAATGAGATATGTGTTAGCCTCAACTGGCAAGTAAATACTTTATCAACCCTCAACTGGTATGTATACATCTCTAACGTATGTTGTCTACATAGTTTTGTAACTTGGGGATTGCTATTAAGGGTCGCACCCTCTACTGCCTAGTGAACCCTCATCCCTGAGTTTGCTTAGTGTTAAATCCTACTCCCAACTAAACTAACACTGATACTGAAAAGGACCGAACTAGAATGAATATTAGTACATAAATAATAGTGCTCATCATGATTTTAAACATGTAAGTATACTAATAAGAGTCATGGATTAACTATCTGAGTACTTGAAGAGCTAAATTTATGTAAATCACATAGGTATCGGGCGTTTATAACCTACCAGCACTGAATGAAATCAACAATAATGCCATATAAAATCTTTAAAACCATAGTAAGGGATCATTGTTCAAAACCCAATACTTAGGCATTTCATCAAACACATGAGAGTCATGAACTTAAGCATGGGAATGAGTAAAACATGCACGAATAACATGATTGAAAGACTAAAATCATAAGATAGTAATTTAATATTAACATTACAATATTTAAAATATGTAATGGTTCATTCCACTTGGAAAAACTCATAAACATAACTTGTAATAGAATTAACAAGAGAATCATTGAGATATTTCAACTTAAACATGAAAACTCATAATTTAAAACCAAAAAGGGCTTCTTGGACTTCATGAGTGAAAGGAACCTATGGATGAACATTACACATACCTCATTATGTGAATTCATGAAGATTCTTAAGGATTTCTTGAGGTTTGAAGCTTGAATTATCTGATTGCTTGAGGATGGACTAGGGTTTGTTATTGAGGAAGGAGAGGATTCTTTTGAGAGAAATTATGATTAAAAGAGCAAATAGTGCTCTTTGGGGATCTAAAGTTTGTGTTATGGACTAATTGGGTGAAGGGCAATGACCCAAATGACCTTAGTTATAGAGGATAAAAAAGATAGACAAGTGAAGGAGGGTGCACCACAGGCTCTAGAGCGGTGCAATGAAGGGGGCTCCATGGGCTCCAGAGTTGTGCAATAGAGGGGGCGCCGCGAGCTCATCCTGAGACATACTTTTAACTCACCCGAGACATACTTTTAACTACCCCGATCATGAATCAACTCAAAAATTAATGTCTCAAGGTCGGGAATGTCAAAAATAAAATCATCATAATTTAGAGGCCTTGGAAATAACTAAATCCCAACACTTAGTGAAATTTCCAAGTCTTTGACCCCTTTTTACTTACAAAGATGAGCTAAAATGAGCTAGGATCTTATTGGGTATTAAATTGAAGATAAACGAACAAGTCATCAATTCTGGAGAGTGAATAGTTATCCTTGATTGTGACTTTAATTAACTGATGATAGTCGATGCACATTATAAGAGAACCTTATTTCTTATGCACGACTAAGACTAGAGCACCCAATGGAGAAATATTGGGCCTGATGAAACCTTTGTCTAAGAAATTGATGTGTGAGCTAATGCTAACATATTTGAGGATTTTACTAAGAATAATTAGGAATTCTTAAGCAGCTTTTGTCATTTTTGATTGGTTTATGTTTGATTTTATAGTTTAAGCTGATATAATAGAGAACCAACAAGAATTAAAGCAAAGAAGTTAGAATCTGAAGACAAGTATGGCTGACAAAATTTGTGATAAGTCGTCAGCCCTATGATAAGATATCAAGTTGGTCATTAGTAGTAGATAGAGAATTGGACTAAAGTAAAAGCTGTGATAATATTTTGTGATACGTCATCAAGCTTCTGATAAGCTGTCAGGAATGTCGTCAGCCTAAGGCAGCCAAGGAAAACTGAACCAAAGCCTTGATAACATTTGTGATAAACCATCATGGAGCTGATAAGTTGTCAAGTTTGTCGTCAGCCTTAAGTAGGAAGAGCCAAAATTAAAGAAGGAGCTGACAACATTTGTGAAAAGTCATCAGTCTCCTAATAGGCTATCACAAATGTCGTCACCTAATCCGAGGGATTTCTGATTTTATTAATTTGTTTCCTTACTTAGATTTAACTATTTAAAGCTTTGTTTTAGGGGTTTTTAAAAGAGATTCAGCACATAGAGTTTGACACATTGAGTTTTTTAGAGTACTTGATATTTTTCTCTCTCTACTTTTGGCTTGAAAAAGCAAATACTTTGAAAGATTATTATCATTATTTTGGGATTTTCCTCTATGATCTAATCTGTGATCCAATAGTTATTATTCTTCTTGTGGTAAGTTTAACATTCAAAGCATGAATACAACTTGTTGTTTTGATTTTAGCATTATGAGTGACTAAATTCCATTAACCTGAATTATGGGATCTAGGGTTAAGTCTTGACAAGGTGCTTAGTGTTCAAGATTCAAAAGGTGGTAGGATTTCTTAATAATTTTGAGGTTTTAATTAAAGTCTGTTGGTTCCAAATGATTGACAACACCTGCTTTGGTTTCCTTGACAAAAAAATCAAATATAGTGGGAAGTGAATTATCAACAGGGACTTGGAAACAATCCGTTTAATAATCAGCGTTCTAACAAGGTTGGTTAACCTAAAGCAAAATTTGGGCAGTGAATATAAATTTCCTAAGTCCTAGAGGATTAGGTAGTTAAATGCTTAAGTTGTTTGAGAGATATTTAAGCATAATATCAATAAATATAACTTGTTGTCCTACCTACCATGAGAATCTTAAACCACTTTCAGTATCTGTCAAGTACCAAAAGCCCTAGTAAACATAATTTTGGTTTCTCTATAAACTCTTGAATACAAACACTAATCAAAGTAACCCGAAATTACTTGTTAAACTAAAAACCCCCAATCTCTGGAAACATTCAACTATCAGTTGATTAATTTACAAAAGACTTATGCTTACACTATATTCCCTGTAGGATTCGACCCCAACCTAGTTGAGTTTTATATTGGCAACGATCAATTACATTCTTATTGAGAGGTGTAGTTTAAGATTTATCAAAAATAGCACCATTGTTGGAGAATACGATTGTAAACTAAAGTTTCTGAGCGTAAATTAACTATTAGTTAAGTTTCCAAGTTTTACGTTTGTTTGTTGTTTTTGTTTATTTGTAGGATTTTATAGTGGATGCCAAGCACCAAAAGTTCTAGAGAATTGTTACTACTACCTAATTAGGAACCACAACGAATAGGAAGAATGGCAGAACAACAATAGGCTAACGGACTGATAGCCTTGGCTAGAGCTCAAGTGAATGTGCAAAATGTTGGGCAAAATACACAACATCCAAATCTTGAGGACAAAGATTTGAGAGACGGGGAGTTGCCAAATCCTGGGATCCTAAGGTGTGCAGAGCAGACAACTACACCAGTACGACATAATATTAACTGGAACCGTCCATTCTGAGAATGATAAGAGTACCAGCCGATCAGATATGATCCCAATGATGATGATGATGGAATGGATGGGGTAGGTGCAATGGGTGCAATTATTTCTCCACAGTTGGCACATGGGGACAAGTTCAACATTACGAGTACTATGATCCAACTCCTAAATCTGAAGGGGTTATTTAGTGGACTTCCTAAGGATGATCCAAACCTGTATCTGGTGAATTTTGTCACCATCTACAAAACTTTTGATAACCCAGGAGTGGGCCAATATTCTATTCGGTTGAGATTATTCCCATTGTCTCTGTCTGGGGAGGAAACTTTGTAGTTAAATGAGCTGGCACCTCATTCTATAACCAACTAGAGGCAGTTGAAAGGAGCTTTCCTAGAAATGTTCTTTCTGTTTTCTATGAGGGTACAACTGAGGGATGAGATCAGTAACTTTTGGCAGCTCTCAACTGAAGCCTTGCATAAAACATATGAAAGATTAAAAAAAAAGCTGACACAGTGTTCGAACCACAAGATGGCGTACATACATTTGGTGGAGACTTTGTACAGGGCTCTTAACTCTGTCATAAAGCCAATTGTAGATAATATTGTTTGTGGTTTGTTTGTTGATTTTACATTCCTAGATGCTTCAGAGATGTTGGACAGAATGACCAAACAAAGTCGGTCATGGCATACCAGAGACTCTGTGGTAGCTAACCCCATGGATTTTGTGGGTATTACTGTGTAACAACACAAAAAAAAAGAGAAGTGTGACCAAGACATAGCTCACCTTAAAACGTAGATGGACTTACTGACCAAGCACATACTATCAGGCAAGGTTTAAAAGGTGAAAGCTATGGGATCTTAGGATAGAAGTGATGTTGATACAGATAAAAAGGCTAACTATGTTAATAATCAAGGGAGTTTCCAAGGCAATAGCCAAGGGAATCAAGGTTGGACTTACTATGATAATCCTGGTTATAAAGATAGGGAGCAAGAAAATTGGAGGAATAATGACAGGAACGGGCTATATATTCCTCCTAGAAATTGTGAGGCTGCTTTAACTAGTTCCAAAAAGATATCCATAGAGGACATAATGGCTAAGTTGTTGAAGGGAGTTGAGGCAACCAACTCTGGTGTGACCTCCATGAAGACTAATCTGACATCCATCAGTAAGTTGGTGCACTCACACTGCACCTTAATTAAACAGTTGGAGCAGCAGATGAGCCAGCTGTCCACAATATTCAACTAGAGAAAGAGCGGAACATTACCGAGTAATACGGTCCAGAATTTGTGAAATAATGGCTCATGTATGGTGATTACCACTAGGAGTGGTAAGATGTTATCTGGCCCTTATATAGGCAAATCTGTGGATGATGAGGTAGTTGTTGATGAACCAGAAGAAGGTGATCTAGTAGATTCTGAGAAGCTGCATAATTCTAATAATGTTTTGGAGAATGGTTAAGAGAAGGAGGTAGTACTGAAAACTATCCCAAGGCCACCACTTCCCTTTCCTCAGCTATTAAAGAAGAAAGAAGATGATACAAAACTCAACAAATTTATGGCAATGCTCAAGAAATTGACAATAAATGTTCTTTTGGTTGAGGCACTTTAGCAAATTCCAGGATACGCAAAGTTCATGAAAGACCTTGTGACTAAGAAATGGAAGGTTAGCCATGAGTCGGAGGATAACATTATGGTGCTATCTCTACAATGTCTTTAGTGTAGAAAAAGGCAGATTCGGGAGCGTTTACCATCCCCTGTACTACTAGTTCCCTAAATTTCACAAAAGCACTATGCGATTTGGGAGCCAGTATTAATCTAATGCCATTCTTTGTGTACAAAAAATGAGGTTTAGGGTTCCTACCCCGATAAAAATTTGGTTAGTAATAGAAGATAGGTCTGTGAAGTGGCCTGTGGGCATATTACATGATGTCTTGGTTAAGGTGGCCGATTTCATTCTGCCTGCTGACTTTGTAGTCCTAGATTACGAGGTGGACTTTGAAGTGCCCATCATTCTGGGTAGACCATTCCTTGCAACAGGGCGAGTGATAGTAGACATGGAGCTGAATGAGCTAAAATTTAGGCTAAATAACAAAGAAGCACACTTCGAGATACACTCATCCATGACTCAGCAAAAAGAGATGGGTGTTTTCTCAATTGTTGACGTATTTTATCATGATGGTAAAGGGGTTTCAAACGGTTGTCTTGTGAAGTCTGAGTAGTCAAGATAACCAAGTCGTGCTGCGACATTAAATCAGGCACTATTGGGAGGCAACCCAAAATTTTTATATTCCAGCAAATTATTTATTTTTGTAGTTAGGTTTTAGTTCAACGAGAGTGGAATCAATATATCTAGCCAAGTACTCTTGATGATATTTTTGATAAGCTGTCACAATTATGATAAGCCATCAGATTTATCATTAGAAACAACAGTTCTGAGGTAGTTTCTGTTAAGGCTGACGACATTTGTGATAAGCTATCACAATTGTGATGGCTTATCAGAAATGCCGTCAGAAAAATCCCAAAATTGGCTAAAACTGTAGGCCAACTTAAAAAGACCTGATCCAGCCCACAGCTTGTCCTTTCCACGTTCCTGCATGGTTTTTATTTCTCTTAAGTTTATGTTCTTTCCATATTTAGCTATTCTCTTCCCTTTTTCAAAGTCTTACCAAGTAAAACAAAAAGCAATTTTCCTTGTGTGTGGGTTTGCAATTAAAATCAAAAATTTCTTCCTACTTCATCTTGTGTGTGTAATCACATTGAAGGCTCCCATAAGATATGCTCTAAAATTAACTTTTCTTTTTAAGTGGTAAGTGATAGATTGATGAAAACCCAAATTCCCAAGAAGATTGAACAAAGTTCAACTTGAAAAGGGGCTAAAAATTAGAACTAGGGTTTTGCAGGGCAATCCTAAAGCTTTAAGTTCAGCTAAAAAATGGAATTCAAAAATTGGACCAAAAATTGAGTTAAATTCAAAAGTGACGTTCCGATAAGAGCTAACAACATTCATGATAAACTATCATAACTGTGATGGCTTATCAGAAATGTTGTCAAAGGCTGCTAAGAATGAAGTGGGTTTTGTTTAGAGTTGGCGACATTTGTGATAGGCTATCTATCATGTTTGTGATGGCTTATCAAAAATATCGTCAGAAGTTGATAAAGTTTTGTAGGTTCTGTCTAAGGCTGATGACAATGGTGATAAGCTATCACAGTCGTGACGGCTTATCAAGATATATCATCATACCTGGAACCTGAAGCATGAATGAGCTTTTTTAAAGGATGTGAATTTTAAATGATTAATGTGTTTGTGTTTATGCTCTTAGAGATTGACCAATGGTTTTTCTATTGATATAGGTTATGAAATGGCACCAAAAGAAAAGAACCCAAAATCCACAAAGAAAGTGACCTAGGGAAGTGTACCTTGGAGACTCTTCAATGAGGAGTCTGACTATGAAGAAGAAGAACCTTTGCTTAGAAATCAAAAAGAGAAGCAAACCCCTAAAAAGCCTCCACCACCCCCACCAGTTGAGGTGGAGAAGAGTGAAGAGAGTGACACTGAGCCAATTATATCTAAGCATATAGCTTCTGATCAGACGGTCTCTGAACAACCAGAGTTTGAACATACTGTATCTGAAGGGCATGATTCAGATCAACCTAAGTTTGAAGACCATGAGTCTAAGGGATCATCCATTGAGCACCCTTCTACTGAGCCTCAATATGACGAAGAATCCCCAATTCGGGGAACTTTGGTCAAATGCAAAAATCCTAAAGTTTGAGATGACACTAGATGGCTGATTCCCAGAGCTAAAAAAATATTCTTTGATGGGCTATGTAGAACCAACAGAATATCTATCAAGAGGCCAATCTTTGAGGAAAAGACAATCATTAATAAGGGGTTGAGTAGGTACCCAAAGGTGGAACAAAAATTTCATGCCTATGCCTTGGGGTGGACTACACGAGGAGAAAATGCATTTTGCCCTACTCTAGTTATGGAATTCTATGTGAACTAACAAGCTTGTCTAGAAAACAGGTGCAAAGAAAGAGAGAGATCAGCTGACCAACCTTTCTTGGACAATGTTTTGGTATAGGGTGTAGTGGTGGATATTTCTGAAACAACAATTAACAGGTTCCTTCATGGCCTGAACTTCACTTCTCAAGTCATCTCACATACTTTCTATGCTCGTTTAAAGCATCGAGAAAATCAATGGACTTGGTTAGCCACACTCATAGCAGATGGAGAGCTTGAATGGCTGACCAACCTAGGTGAAAGAATCTTCAAAGCCTCATTGATTACAGAGGAAAAATTTTGGTTGGGTATTTTTCGTACTTGGTTTATGCCCACAGATGGTGATAATATTATCGGGGATGACAGAGCAATATTAGTCGCAAGTCATGTGGCTAACCTCAAATTGAATTTTGGAGATTATTGTCAAAGAGATAAAGATTCGTGTCTCGAGGTCTGATATAACATATCCCATCCCTTGTTTAATTACAAGGTTGTGCAGGGCAGCAGATATGCCAAAGATTGTAGGGTTAGAAAAATAAATACTTGCCAAGAAGACCTACAATCCGATCCAGAATGAAGAAAATTAGCTGAGGTAAATGTTTGATAGAGGCACAGAGATTCCCACTAATCCATCGGTTACAAGTATTAGTTCAATGCCTAATGTAGATATGCCAGAATCTGAAGTGGTACCTCTAATATCTGCAATAATGGAAGAATCATCAGTGCACAGGACTGAGACAAATCCTCCAACTGCTATGCCTACAACAAAATTTACCTTCACTCTAATGAATTTTAGAAAAGTAGCAAAGCAGTCCAAGTGGTGCGAGGCTCAAATTAAACGCCTTTCCAAGTAATTCACAGCTGCAGTTGACAAAAGTGTTAAGGATGCACTTGAGCCTTACTAGACCCTGTCTGTTCGGATTGATGAATTGGAGAACCGCTTTAATGCATGGTCGAAGGAGAGGTCAGACCTAGAGATAGCACTACATAGGTCAGAACTGGCTAAGGTGAAGACATAGGTTGGAAAGTTACAGCAACCCTAATTTATGGTGTCATCAGAGCTGGCTGTAGAAGAGTCTGTGGGAGAAATCCCATTATTTGATCTCATTGAGGAATTGGTAAAAAAAGAAGAAAAGTGAGAAAAAAGAAAAGAAGAAGAGAGAGAGGCTCGATAATGATGAAGAGAGAAAATCAGAGAATAGGGCAAGAAAGAAGAATGAAAAGAGGAACTGAAGAAGGAAAGAATCGAATCTGTAGTTTATAATAAGAGATGGGAGGCAGCCATTCGAGTGAGAGCCGCAGGTGCCTCGACTAGTAGGCCTTCAGGGACTGATAGACCAGCTGGACCAGAGCAGATCGAGGCTACTGATGAAGATGCAACAGTAGGGTCAGGAACCCATGACCCTCGGTATTGATCTATTTCAGGTATACTCTAACCCTAAGTTTAAATTCTCTTTGATTTTAAGTTGAGGGTGTAGAGTAAATTTGTTGTTGTAAAAATTTTGTAGCCAGCTAGGAGAAGTACTTTTACTTGAGGTATTTTAATTGTTTTTGTAATTTTTGTACACCTCTTCAAGTGGTCTAATTCTGTAATTATGTGAATTTCATTTAAGTGTGACCACTGTGCATCTTTGTATGGCATTAGTTCTAGTAATATAGTAACCATTGTTAAATAGTTGCATGAATTGAATGAGTCGTAGCCTGTGATATACTTGTGTTCCATGTCTGTGTGAGCAACTACTTAGTTCCCTCTGTATACTGAACCAGAACTTTCCCAGTTAGTCTCACCTAGGTTGAAGGATAGGGGTTAGCAAAGGATCATAGGCTATTTTGATATTAGCTCACTTTAGCCTAAATAACCTTCCTTAGGTGTATCATATCCCTTGATCCCTGCTTTGAGCCTAATTTTCCTATTTCTTTGTATGACACCTGTCACCTTTCTACTTGATCACAATGAACGTATTTTGGCCCTGGTCCTTCTTTGACACTATGCACCTTGACTTAGAAAAACGACCTAAGTTGAGGGTGGCTATCATAGGGGTGTGTGATATAAAATAAGTATGAAGAAAGTTAGCATAAAAGGTTAGAATAAAAAGCTGGGTGCGGAAGAAAAAGAGAAATAAAAATAAAAATTATGAAAAACAATAAGTGATTGAGAAAAAATCGTACCCATCCTAAATCAGTGTGATCAAGAAAAGACAAGAGTGAAAAAGGATAATGAGTAAAACCCCAAAAAGAAAGTTTAGTGTCAAGGAGGCTTAGTCACTTTAAAGACCATCGAGTATCCTACCAGCCCCTCACCTACATTTCAAGCCTAAGATAAGTCCTATAGTGATCCTAACCGACCTATCTGAAGATCTGGGTAATGGAAAATAAGAGAAAGCCTATGGTACTTGGAATACACTGGTTGGAACCTGAGAGTGAGTGTTTTGATTATACCCATGGTTACATATATAATTCCTGATATGAGGTGAGGGGGATTTCTTTACTGTGAGGGCGCACTGGATGCATTGCTAGTTACTGATTTGTTCGGGTAGTGTAATAATGGTCTATGCATGGTTTTTATAATTGATTTGATGATGTATCTTGATTCATGTATGTTGCATTGGTGTTCTTCATTATTATTGAATTGAGTGACCTTGGAGATGGTAAAAGTATTTTAAGATGATACGGATGATTGATTGCCAAGTGTACTTTGTATTTTCTTAGTTGTGTTAAGTTTCTTGAGGACAAGCAATTATTTTAAGTTGAGTGTGTTGATGAGTGAGCGAATGCTAACACATTTGAGGATTTTAACTAAGAATAATTGAGAAGTCTTAAGCAACTTTTGTCGTTTTTGATTGGTTTATGTTTGATTTTGCAGTTTAAGCTAATATGATAAAGAACCAACAAGAATGGAAGCAAAGAAGTTGAAATCTAAAGAAATATAAAGACAAGTGTGGATATCGACATTTGTGATAAGTCGTCAGCCCTGTGATAAGATATCAGGTTGGTCGTCAGTAGTAGACAGAGAATTGGCCTAAAGTGGAAGCTGGGACGACATTTTGCGATATGTGCTCAAGCTTCTGATAAGCTGTCAGGAATGTCGTCAACCTAAGGCACCCAAGGAAAACTGAAGAAAAGCCTTGATGACATTTTGTGATAAGTCGTCATGGAGCTAATAAGTTGTCAAGTTTGTTATCATCCTTAAGCTGGAAGTGCCAAAATTGAAGAAAGAGCTGACGACATTTGTGATAAGTCGTCAGTCTCCTGATAGGCTATCACAAATGTCATCACCTAATCTGAGGTATTTATGATTTTTATTAATTTGTTTCCTTATCTAGAGTTAACTATTTAAAACTTTGTTTTAGGGTTTTTCAAAGGAGATTTGGCACATAGAGTTTGACACATTGAGTTTTTGAGAGTACTTGATATTTTTCACTCTCTCGACTTTCGGCTTGAAAAAGCAAATACTTTGAAAGATTATTATCATTATTTTGGGATTTTCCTCTGTGATCTAATCTGCGATCCAATAGTTATATTCTTCTTGTGGTAAGTTTAACTTTCAAAGCATGAATACAACTTGTTGTTTCTATTTTAGCATTATGAGTGGCTAAATTCCATTAACCTGAATTATGGAGTCTAGGGTTAAATATTGACAAGGTGCTTAGTTTTCAAAATTCAAAAGGTGGTAGAATTTCTTGATAATTCTGAGGTTTTAATTAAAGTATTTTGGTTGCAAATGATAGACAACGCCTGTGTTGGTTTTCTTGAGAAAAAAATCAAATATAGTGGGAAGTGAATTATCAAGAGGGACTTGGAAATAATTCATTTAATAATCAATGCTGTAACAAGGTTGGTTAACCTGAGGTAAAATCTTGGCAGTGAATAGAAATTCCCTAACTCTGAGAGGATTAGGTAGTTAAATTCTTAAGTAGGTTGAGAGATATTTAAGCATAATATCAATAAGGATAACCTGTTGTCCTACCTACTATGAGAATCTTAAACCACTTTCAGCATCTGTCAAGTACCGAATGCCCTAGTGAACATAATTCTAGTTTCTCTATAAACTCTTAAGTACAAATACTAATCAAAGTAACTGGAAATTACTTGTTAATCTAAAAACTCCCCATCTCTGGAAACATTCAACTATTAGTTGATTAATTCTCAAAAGACTTACACTAACACCACATTCCCTATGGGATTCAACCCCAACGTAGTTGGTTTTATATTGATAACGATCGCTTACATTCTCATTGAGAGGTGTCGTTTAAGCATTTTCAAAAATCTTTTAACTGTTCTTTCAACTGCTTAAGCTCATTTGAGGCTATTTTTAAGGATGGAATAGAGATAGGTTGGGTATCTCGAAGGAGATCTATTTTGAAGTCAATTTACTTTTTCAAACTTTAGGAAGATCTTCCCGAAATACATCTGGAAATTCTCTTACTACCAAAACTAACTCGAGACAAGGAGTCTCAGAACTAGTGTCCCTGACTCGAACAATATGGTAAAAACACCCTTTAGATATCATCCTTCTTGCATTAAGATAAGAAATGATCTGACCCCTCAGCACTGAAGTACTACCCTTTTATTCAATAACTGGATCATTGGGAACTGAAATCGAACGACTCTATTTCTATAGTTAACTGAGGCATAGCATGAGTGAAGCTAATCTATACTGAGAATGATATCAAAATCAGTCATCACTAACTCCACAAGATCAACTGAGGTAATTTTCTGAGATATTATGATTGTGAAATTTTTGTATGCCCACCTGGCTGTAATAAATTTACATATTGGGGTAGGCACTGATAAAGGCTCTTCTATCGCTCGGGACTGACACCAAAATTGAATGGTATGTAAGGAGTCACAAAACAAAGTGAAGCTCCGGGGTCTAATAAAGTATAAACATGAATATGAAAGACCTGTAATGTACCCATAACCACATCAAGAGAACTTTCCTGGACATGTCAAGTCTGGAGTGCATACAACCTATTCTTGCGCTACCCACTTGTTTCTTTGGAAGTAGCACCCTGCAGAGTCGGATGACCTGCTAGAGCTAAAGAATAATTGAACTAACCCTACTGACCAGCCCTCGAGCAATCCCTAACTATGTGGCCTAGCTTTCCATGACAAAAACACACATCACTACCATCCTTACACTCACCCGGATGATTCCTATCATATTTCTAACAAAGAGGATTAGTATGATAACTATTTACACTGCCCTAGGACTTAAAGGTTGGAGCCCTATCCCAATTGTCTTGCCTGAACACAAGCACTAGTGCACTAGTTCAATATAGAGGTAGGGCTGAAAATTTTTGAAGAAACTGAGAAAGTTTACCACCTTCTGATATTGGCTAAGAAAAGTTAAAACTACAAGTTTTGGCCCTCTTACTTTCTCTCACTTTTTCCTTATGCTTCTACTACTTAATATGCTGAGCATGAATTCATAAGCCTTGATAGGTCCATCTCATTAATCAATATGGCAGTCCTATACTCCTTCACCACACTATCGGATACACCAAACACAAACTTACTCATTTTAGACCTAATATCCACCACCATAGATGGACTATACCTTGCCAACTGAGTGAACTTAAGAGGGTATTCCTGTAAGCTCATAATATCCTGCTTCAAATTGATAAACTCCTGAACCATAACTTTCGTCAACTCTAAAGAAAACAACCTGTATAAGAAAGTTGTGGCAAAATCCTCCCACTCTACCTGTATCAACACCATGGTCTTCCTAACACTGCTTAAACTAAGAGTGTGCTAAGTCCTATTACTTATATACAAACAACTCTGTACTCTCACTCAAAGTGATGCCCATAATATCAGTCACCTTCTGCACTATATCTAGAAACTCCTACAGATCTTTTTCAGACTTGGATCCTAAAAACAAAGGGTGGTTCATCTATGTAAAATCCTGAATCCTAACTGCGGGTGTATTCGCTACTTTATTGTCTTGAGAAATAGCCTATTGTTTGTTATAGCAAGCTACGGAGTGGGTAAGGTATTAAAAGTAGCCCTGAATTTTGCATGGAGACATGTTCATTCAGGAGATCTTCCTGAACAGGTAGAGGCATAGGCTAATCTCCGTACCTTCTTTTGTTGTTTCTTCTGGGAGGCATTGTCCATAAATATAATTAATGATGAGTTATAAAGAGAGTTTAAATAGATATTATGCTCTTTCACATGACATGGACACTGAAAGAAGTGAAACTTTCCTAAAAACGTGTAATACCCGTGCTTATTCCTAGATAGAAATCATCTCAAAGATGCTAGTACTTGCTTAGAAATACAAATATATATTTTTTTACCCGTGGTATTTTTGATATTTCTACTTTCAATCACGTGGGAAATTGAGTTAGATTTCTAACTATACCAATTTTGTTCAAATCTGACACCATACAAGGAAGTTATGGATGTTTTACTCAGAACTGACCGAAACTCCCAGGTGCGATGTCCAAGTTGACAGACAGCCAAACAAGTGATGGGCCGCCACTTTAACCATCATATCCAAGGCAATAAGGCCACTTTCTAGATAAGTATTGATGGATGAGTTGACAGACCGTCATCATGGCCGTCAACTCTTATCCAGTAAACCCTATTTCTTGTCCACATATGACGGTCGAAATGATGGACCATCAAGTTTCTGAAGGATTGTCAGTCGGGTTGTCACATGCCATGTTTAATTTATTTCTAGGCCATTTTAACAGGTGTATTTTGGTCACTTACCAATCGCCTATATATACCCAGATGAGTCAGAATTCAGTTGTTTTGCTCATTATTATTTCACAAACAAAAACTAGGGTTTCTCTCCAAATTTAATCTCCAAGAACAAGACCCAATCTTTTTCAAAAATCAAAGTATTTCAAATCCTTCAAATTCAAAAACATGAAGAACCTTGAGTCAGGCATGCGTAGTGTTCATCTATTGATCCATTTCATTCATAGAGCTCAAGAACCATATTTTAAATATTATTTTATGATTGTCTTGTTGTGGTATGAGCATGTACATGTTGATGATTATTGTTTAAGTTTCAATATGATATCTAAAGGTTTTTTCATGAAGAATATGGGTTTGTTAGTTGAAACCCATGATCTTTATATGTCTTAATATGGTGAAATTCATGAACATTCCTAAGCTAAAAGAATGTATGCAAAGTGTTTAATAATATACCTAGGATGATAGAATTCATGTCCCATGATTTAATAGTGCTTAAATAAAAAGTCCATGCTCTATGCTTTACGATTTCCCATGAATTCCATGTGAGTGATATGTGTTGTTATTGTGATATGGATTGACCATGATATTAAAGATATGCAAGTATATATCATGTTGCATTAATTTCCCTTCCATGTATAAGATCTTGAGAACTATGCTTAGTGTGAAATCCCCTACTTATGATATTATAAATTGTGGACTCTACTCTTACGATCAAGTTAGTCATGTGTGTTAGTTTTCTTCCATCGAGTCTGGGGGTACTTGTACCCCAAAAATATAGTTTTGTGCCTAGAGCCATGTCATGGTGTCATGATAATATTAGTTAAGCCATGATCTATAGATCTCAGTCGGTCATGTGACTCTGGAAACCTCAGAAATCTCATGATCTCAGTTAATTCTCAAATAGTAGTACTATTCCTTCAGTCAATGGAAGTCATTTACTTAGTCCATGTACCGTCAGTTAAATCACGTACAGTCTCTTTAGATGGGAGTAGAAGTTAGCACCGAGTGAACCCAAGGATGGGAACTCACCTGCCAGTTTAGGTGTGATTCTTAGTAATCATCCTTGTGTTCCAGAACTATGTAGCCATCGTAGGTTGTGATATCTTAACCTGTCAGATTAGGGTTGATGAGGTGGCTTAATCTATCAGTTTAGGGTTCCCACCATTCTCATTTGGAGTACCTGCCAGCTAATGGTATCTCATAGCTGTCCTTACCAGTGGCACGGTATTGACATCCTTTCAGTCGGGGCAGAGATTGGACCCTAACTTAGCTATATACATTATTAGGGCATTTCGATCAAACAACTACCTCCCACAGTTTCAGTCCCAGTCTTAGTAAAAGAACTCAGATAGTTCTTTAGATTTTCGTATTCAAGGACTGTCAGATATAGTCAATTAAGTTACAGTACAAAACTTAGGTAGTTCGATCAGATTCAGGACTGTCAGACACAACCACCTATGTTATCATGTTTCCAATATTATTCATGTTAGATATTATTAAACCATGTATTAGCGTATAGATCTAATTATCATATATTCATGATTCCAGTTACTGTGTATGCATGTTTGCACTCTTATGTTCATATCAGTCAGTCAGTTAGCATCGTTCATGCATGTAAACCCTTTTGCATTTAGCCTACCTCAGTTGTATACTCAGTAATGCCAGTTTTACTGACGCATTTGTGCTATGGTGCTTTTTTTATGTTATACCATAGGTTCACAGATATGAGCTCTAGATCATCTGTAGCAGTAGCATTCCAGTCACAGAGTTGTAGTGAGTCCTTATCCTTTTGAGGATGATATTATTTATTTCATTTATTATTTCAGTTCAGTTTTGTTAGACGGAGTTAGTTGGAAACATGTTTCTTCAACTCCTTATTCAGATAGTATTTAGCGGCTTTTAGATTTAGTTCAGATTTGATTCAGATTTCAGTTGTTTTGGGTATTCGTTACCCCATATGGATGTTATGATTTTTCAAATATTCTATGCAGTCGAACCTTATGGCCTATTGTTCATGTTTTCCATAATGTTATATCATATATTACAGTGTACAGGTACATATACCAGTCATGAGTTAGATTGTGGTCCTTCGAGGTCATAAGCACTATGTGGTATTTCGGTTTAAAAAATCGGGGTGATATAAACTTTGTATCAAAGCATAAGGTTCAATAGAGTCCTAGGAAGTCGGAAAGCCACATCTAGTAGAGTCTTGTGCATGGGTGTATTGAACGCCACATTTATGTGCAAGAGGCTATAAGATATTTTAGGAACAGTTTCCCTTCTTTTGGTATTCATATCGTGCTAGTGAGAATAATCTCAAGTTAAATTCTCAGTCTAATCCATTCTTCTCTTATTTCAGAATATGCCTCCTAAGAAAAGAAACCAGCCAGCTCCTTATCTCGAAGATCCTTTGGGCGAACATGTTTCTTATGTAGAGTTTAGGGCCACATTTACCACACTTGCTCAGTCTGTGGCTACCCAAAATGAATGGACACTAGTTATTCCAGCCAATCCAGTGGCCAACTCAGTCACAGCTAGGATTTGGGACTTCACCTGGATGAGCCCTCCATCTTTCTTTGGGTCTACGTCTGATAAAGACCATCAAGAATTCATTGACCAAGTTCAGAAGGTCATAGACATCATGGGAGTTACTTCTTTTTAGAGTGTCAAGTTAGACGCACACCAATTATAGGATATTGCTCATACTTAGTACAAATAGTAGAAGTCCAAGAGGTCAGAGAATACAAGTCCTAAAGAGTGGGAGTAATTTGTCACAACTTTCTTAGACAGATTCTTTCCCCAAAAGCTGAGAGAGGCAAAAGTTCTAGAGCTCATCAACCTCAGGCAGGTAAATATGATGGTTAAGGAGTATTCTCTCAGATTTACTCAGCTAGATAGATATGCCCCTCATATGGTTGCAGACAATAGGGCTGAGATGAGCAAGTTCGTGTTAGGGGTAAAAGATAGCGTGGTAAATAAGTATAGGTATGGGATGCTAAATAGTGATATAACTTTAGCCAGGCTTGTGACTCATGCTTAAAAAATAAATAAGCAGAAAATTAGGACTAGGGAGAAGCAGAACAAGAGAGCAAGGTCAGGCAATTTCAGGTTTGCTCAACAAAAGTTAGAAGGAGGAAACTGTTCATAGTTTTATCCTAAGCCAACAATTCCATCTCCTTCCTCCGCCAGTGCCCCAACTGCTAAAATTTAGAGATAGAAAAAGAGATCGAGGACTAGGATCTAAGTCTTAGGGCAGTGTTAGCAGTGCTCGAACTAATCCCCTATGTCAGACTTGTGATAAGAACCACAAGGGTACCTGTAGAGTTGGTAGCGATGTTTGTTTTAATTATGGAAAGCCAGGATACAGGATTAGAGAGTGTCCACAGTCAGGTCTATAGTGTCAGTAGAATTGCTCCACAACCCAGTCTGGTCACCCAAATCAGCAGAGTGCCGCTTCCAGTGCAACTAGTGGGCAACGCTCAAACAGACTCTATTCTCTTCAGACCCGATAGGATCAGGAAAATTCTTCGGATCCCGTTACTAGTATATTACAGATTTTCCATGTTCATGTTTATCCTTTGCTAGATCTAGGTGCATTCTTATTTTTTGTTACTCCTTATATAGAAGGCAATTTTGAAATCAGTGCTGAAATTTTAGCAGAGCCCTTTTTAGTCTCTACCCCAGTGGGTAAAAGTATCATAGCTCGGGGGGTATATAGGAACTACCCAATCACAATATTTTAGAAAGCCACATCAGTAGATTTAGTCGAGTTAGAGATGGCTGATTTTGATATCATTCTCGGCATAGATTGGCTTCATTCATGCTATGCTACAGTCGACTGAAGAACTAGGGTAGTTCATTTTCAGTTCTCAAATAAGCCCGTCCTAGAGTGGAAGGGTAGTGCTTTATCTTTCAGGGGTTAGCTTATTTCCTACCTTCGGGCAAGGGAAATAATTTGTAAGGGGCATGTGTATCATCTCGTGCATGTTAAAGATTCCAGTTCTAAATTTCCTAGTTTTTAATTAGTCCCAGTTGTAAATGAGTATTCAGATATGTTTCCCAAAGATCTTTTAGACATTTTTCTTGAAAGGGAAATAGACTTCGACATTAACCTTATTCTAGATACTAAGCTTATTTCTATTCCGCCATATAGAATGGCACCAACAGAACTCAAGAAACTAAAAGATCAGTTAAAAATATCTTAGATAAGGAATTCATCAGGCCCAGTGTATCCCTATGGTGTGCACCAGTCTTATTCATGCACAAGAAAAACAGTTCTCTCAGGATGTGTATTGATTATCATCAGCTCAACAAAGTTACGGTCAAGAACAAATATCCTCTTCCCAGAATAGATGACTTGTTAACCAACTTCAGGGTGCTAGTTATTTCTCCAAGATAGACCTCAGATCAGGCAACCATCAGCTCAGAGTTAGAGAATGTGACATCTCGAAGATAGCTTTTTGTACTTGGTATGGTCACTTTGAGTTTTTAGTTATGTCCTTTGGTATTACCAATGCCCCATCGAATTTTATGGACTTGATGAACGGGTGTTCAATAGGTACTTAGAAATGTTTGTCATAGTCTTCATAGATGATATTTTGGTCTATTCCTGCATTGAGCGTGGTCATTCAGACCATCTCAGAATTGTTCTTCGGACTCTCATAGATCACCGGCTATTCACCAAATTCAGTAAGTAAGAGTTTTGGATAAGATTAGTAGCATTCCTTGTCCATATTATTCTGGTGATGGCATTAGAGTAGATCCTCAGAAAACCGAAGCAGTAAGAAATTGGCCTCGCCCTGTCTCTCCATCAGATAACAGGAGTTTCTTAGGATTGGATGGCTATTACAGATGGTTTGTTGAGGGATTTTATTCTATTGCATCCCCTATGTTCATATTGAATTAGAAGAAGTTCAAGTTTCAGTGGTCAGATTCTTGCGAGAAGAGTTTTCAGGAGTTGAAGACTCGCCTCACCTCAGCCCCAGTTCTAGCTCTTCCAGATAGTTCAGACGATTTTGTAGTCTATTGTGGTGCATCCAAAGTGGGTCAAGGTTGTGTCTTTATGCAGTATGGTAAGGTCATAGCCTACGCCTCCAGACAATTAAAGACCTATAAGAAGAATTATCCTACTCATGATCTTGAGTTAGCAGCCGTAGTATTTGCCTTGAAGAATTGGAGGGATTATCTATACGGAGTTCATGTAGATGTCTTCACAGAAAATAAGAGTCTCTAGTATGTCTTTTCTAAGAAATATCTCAATCTTCGTCAGAGAAGTTGGTTAGAGCTTTTGAAAGTTTATGAAATGAGTGTCCTTTACCATCTGGAAAAGGCCAATTTTGTGGCCGGCGCTCTCAATAGTCTCTCCATGGGTAGTGTTTCTCACGTTGAGGATAGCAAAATGAAGATAGATTAGGAAATCCATCATCTCAACAGACTAGGTGTTCACTTAGTTGATTCTTTGGAGGGTGGTGTATGTGTTCAGATTAATTTAGAGTCATCTCTAATTTTCGAGGTGAAAGAAAAGCAAGACAGGATTCGAGCCTTGTCAAGCAAAAAGAGTCAGTTCAGAATTAGAGAGTAGAGGTTTTCTCCCAAGGGGGAGATAGGGTTCTTCATTATCAGGGTTGTCTGTACATTCTAGGTTTAGATGACTTAAAGAATCGAATTCTTGTTGAAGCGCATGGTGCGGGATACTCTATTCATCTAGGGGCCACTAAGATGTACCACGACCTATGGAAAATCTATTGGTGGAGCAAGATGAAGAGAGATATTGTAGAGTTTTTGGGTAAGTACTCTACATGTTAGCAAGTTAAGATAGAGCATCAGAAGCCTAGCGGACCTATGCAAGAGTTTACCATTCCTATTTGGGTGTGGGAAGAAGTGAACATAGACTTCGTGATGGGTTTGCCTCAAACTCGTCATTAGCACGATTTAGTTTGGGTTATTATAGACAGGATGGCCAAGTCAGCTTATTTCCTTCTAGTTCATATCTCTTATTCAATCGAGGATTACGCCAAACTCTATATCAGGGAGTTGGTCAGATTACACGGTGTTCCATTATCTATTATTTCAGACAGAGGTACCCAGTTCACCTTTCACTTTTGGAAAGCATTCCAAAAGGGTCTTGGTACCCAAGTCCATCACAGTACAACCTTTCATCCTCAGACAAATGGTCAAGCAAAAAGGAACATTCAGACTCACAAAGATATGCTAAGGGCGTGTCCAATTGATTTCAAGGGAAGTTGGGATGACCACTTGCCTTTGATTGAGTTTGCATACAACAATAGTTATCATTCCAGTATTAAAATGGCTCTATTTGAAGCTCTCTATGGCTGGAGGTGTAGATCTCTAATTGGTTGGTTTGAAGTAAGTAAGGCCTTAGTCATAGGTCCTGACTTAGTTTTCGACGCCTTAGAGAAAGTTCAGTTGATCAGAGAGAGACTTCGGGCTACTTAGAGCCGACAGAAGTCTTATGCTGATGTTCATAGAAAGGACTTGAGTTTGAGGTCAATGACTATGTCTATGTCAATATCTCTCTTATGAAGGGAGTGAAGAGGCTTGGTATGAAAGGGAAAATTAGTCCCTACAATATCGATCCCTTCAGGATTCTCAGTTGTTTAGGCAAGGTATCTTATAAGGTCGAATTACATTTAGATTTAACCTCAGTTCATCTGGTCTTCCATGTATCCTTGCTCAAGAAATGTGTAGGTGACCCAGTAGTTGTAGTCCCTATTTAGAGCATTGATGTTCAGAACAGTCTCTCTTATGAAGTGATGCTAGTCGAAATCTTAGACTATCAAACTCGTCGGTTGAGGAACAAAGAGGCCCCTCTAGTGAAGGTTCTTTGGTAAAATTAGTCTGTCGAGGGAGCTACTTGGGAAGCAGAAGAATATATGCGTACCAAGTATCCTCACCTCTTCTCCGCCGATTCAAATCAAGCTCAAGGTAATAGTTTTCCTTAAGCTTATTCAGTTTCATATTTATGTTCCCATTATAAACATGGTATATACTACCATTTCATACCTTGTCATGCATTCATGTATCAGTTCAGTTATAAAATCATGCATCAGCTATGCATTCTCATCTTGAGAAACTTAGTTTATCAGAACACTCAGTCACGCATTCATGTATCAGTTAGTCATGCATCAGATATGCATGAGCTCAATATATTTAGCATGTCAATAATAAAGTCATGTCTCTATCATTCATGTTAAGTTCATGTTCATTTATTATTTTCCCTCTTAGTCAGTCTTATTCGAGGACCAATATTCTCAAGGGGGAGATATTGTAATACCCGTGCTTATTCCTAGCTAGAAATCATCTCAAGGATGCTAGTACTTACTATGAAATACAAATCTATTTTTTTGTACCCATTATATTTTTGAGGTTTCTACTTTTTGTCACGTGGTAAATTGAGTTAGCTTTCTAATGATACCAATTTTGTCCAAATCTGACACCATACGAGGAAGTTATGGATGTTTTACTCAGAACTGACTGAAACACCCAGGTGCGACATCCAAGTTGATGGACCGCCAAATAATTAATGGACTGCCACTTTGACTGTCACAGCTAAGGAAGTAGGGCCACGTTCTGAATAAGGATTGATGGATGAGTTGATGGACCATCAGAGTTTTGATGGACCGTCATCCAGGTTAACTCTTATCCAGTGAACCCCATTTCTGGTCCACGTATGACGGTCAAAATAATGGACCATCAAGTTTCTGACAAACCGTTAGTCGGGTCTTCACATGCCACGTTCAGTTTATTTCCAGGCCATTTTAACAGGCGTATTTTGGTCACTTACCACTCTCTTATATATACCCAGATGGTTCGAATTCAGCCATTTTGCTCATTATTATTTCACAAACAAAAACTAGGGTTTCTCTCTAAATTTAATCTCCAAGAACAAGACCCAATCTTCTTAAAAAATCAAAGGATTTCAAATCCTTCAAGTTCAAAAACATCAAGAACCTTGAGTCAGGTATGCGTAGTGTTCATCTATGGATCTATTTTGTTCATAGAGATCAAGAAGCATGTTTTAAATATTATTTTGTGATTTTCTTGTTGTGATATAAGCATATACATGTTGATGATTTTTGTTTAAGTTTCAAGATGATATCTAAAGGTGTTTTCATGAAGTATATGTGTTTGTTAGTTGAAACCCATGATCTTTATGTGGCTTAATATGGTGAAATTCATGAAAACACCTAAGATAAAAGAATGCATGCAAAGTGTTTTACAATATGCCTAGAAAGATAGAATTCATGTCCCATGATTTAATAGTGCTTAAATGACAAGTCCATGCTCTATGCTTTACTATTTCTCATGAATTCCATGTGAGTGATATGCGTTGTTGTTGTGATATGCATTGACCATGATATTGAAGCTATGAAAGTATATACATGTTGTATGAATTTTCCTTCCATTTATACGATGTTGAGAACTATGCTTACTGTGAAATCCCCTACTTATGATATTGTAGATTATGGACTCTACTCTTACGATCAAGTCAGTCATGTGTGTCAGTTTCCTTCCATCGAGTCCTGGGGGTACTTGTACTCAAAAAATATAGTTGTGCTCCTAGAGCCATGTCATGTTATCATGATAATTTCAGTCAAGCCATGATCTATAGAAATCAGTTGGTCATGTGACTCAGAAACCTCAGAAATCTCATGATCTCAGTTAATTCTCATATAGTAGTACTATTCTGTTAGTCAACAGAAGTCAGTTAATCAGTCCATGTACCATCAGTTAAATCACATTCAGTCTCTTTAGATGGGAGTAGAAGTTAGCATTGAGTGAACCCAAGGATGGGAACTTACCTGCCAGTTTAGGGTGCGATTCTTAGTAATCATCATTGTGTTCCAGAACTACGTAGCCAGTGTAGATTGAGATATCTTAACCTATCAAATTAGGGTTGATGAGGTGGCTTGATCTGTCAGTTTAGGGTTCCCATCATTCTTATTTTGATTACCTACCAGCTAAGGGTCACTCACAGCTGTTCTTACCTATAGTGCAGTATTGACACCCTTCTAGTCAGGGAAGAGATTGGACCCCAACTTAGCTATATACATTATTGGGGCATGTCAGTCAAACAACTAACTCCCATAGTTTCAGTCTTAATTTTAGCAAAAGAACTTAGATAGTTCTTCAGATTACAGTATTCAAGGACTGTAAGATACAATCAATTCAGTTATAGTATGAAACTCAGGTAGTTCCATCAGATTCAGGACTGTCAAACACAGCCACCCATGTTATCATGATTCCAGTATTATTCATGTTAGATGTCAGTAAACCATGTATTAGCGTATAGATCTAATTATCATGTATTCATGATTCCAGTTACTATGTATGAATGTTTGCACTCTTATGTTCATATGAGTCAATTAGTTAGCATCATTCATGCATCTAAACCCTTTTGCATTTAGCATACCTCACTCATATACTCAGTACTCCCAGTTTTACTAACACATTTGCACTATGGTTCTTTCTTCAACGTTACACCATAGGTTCAAAGATACGAGCTCCAGATCAGCAGTAGCAGTAGTATTCTAGTCGCAGAGTTATAGTGAGTCGTCCTCTATTCAAGGACAATATTATTTATTTTATTTATTATTTCAGTTCAGTTTTGCTAAACGGAGTTAGTTGGAAACATGTTCCTTCAACTCCTTATTAAGATCGTATTTAGAGGATTTCAGATTTGATTCAGATTTTAGTTGTTTTGGGTATTCGTTACCCCATATGGATGTTATGATTTGTCAGATATTCTATGTAGTTGAACCTTATGGCCTATTGTTCATGTTTTCCACATTATTACGACATATATTGTAGTGTACAGGTATAGATATCAGTCATGGGTTAGCTTGTGGTCCTTCGGGATCATAAGCACCGTGTAGCGTTCTGGTTTAAAAAATTGGGGTGTTACAAAACATCTAATAGCCTCTTGCCCATAAGAGTAGGGCGCTTCACACCCATGTCCAAAACTCTACTCAATGCAACTTCCAGACTCCCTAGGATACTTTCAAACCTTAGGTTCTAATACTAAGTTTTTTCATAACCCAAGGCTACCCTAGTCGTGAAAATGGTGCTTACGGTCATAAGTGATGACAACCTAACCCATGAGTTGGTATCTGTTGTGAGAACTAAATAAAATAATAATAAAACATATATGCAGAAGATAAACTACTGAAGTAGTACCAATTTGAATACTAAGATATGATTACATCAGAAGTCTAAAACATTTGATAAATACTGGAAACTAACCATCTATCCAAATGATGGAAAAGTACTAAAAGAACTTATCACTGACTAACTACCTTAGTGACTGTCTGATTATCTAAAACCCTCTAAAATGACAAAGGATTTTATGCGATAGACCCCCAACTAATTAAACATAAGGAAGTACTAAAATAAATAAATCATGTCCACGATGGATGAGGACTCACCACTATTGCTGCTGAGTATACTGAGCTGTATAAGAGCGGTCAGAAAACTGAGTGTCCAAACATATGTTATAATACAATATAGAACAAGAAAAGTATCCGATCAGTACTTTTAATGTACTGGTACGTGAGATAAGGATTGACTAAAATGCATGAGATTACTGAGCGTAAATGCATGAAAATATAAAATCTGAGGATACAACACCAAGCATTAACATGTTTCTAAGATAATCTGTAAATGACTGAATAAATAAAAAATCTATATGCTTTAGTAAAGAAAACCTGAGTTGAGACATACTAATTACTGATTACTGGTACCTGTACATTGATTAACCGATGTTTGATTTCTCCTTAACTAATATCTAAATATTGATCATGTAATACTGAACTGTACTTAGTCTTAATAATTGGAATAAAACTATTGGAGGTATTATGTAACCGCTATGCCCTAATTTGAGATAATCGGGGTCCAACCCATAATCCCAGTTAGAAGGGTATTAGTTCCGTACCACGGGTACTAACACTGGCTGTGTGGATCCACTAAACTAGTGTCCCAAATGACTAAAAAACCACCCTCTACCGGTAGGTTCTCTAATGAGATATGTTTCAACCCTCAACTATAAGGTAGACATCTTTAACCTACGCTGGCTATGTAGTTCTGTAGCTCAGGGATTGCTACTAAGGGTCTCACACTCTTTTGGTAGGTGAGCCCCCATCACTGGGTTTGCTCGGTGCTAATCCTACTTCCAACTAAAATAACACTGGTACTGAACTGAACTAAGGTTTACTGAACATTATTTCCGATAGTGCTCATCATGATCATATTAAATAAGTAAATAGAAATATTCATGGTTTAAATGAATCATTACTTGAAAGATCTGATGTCATGTAAACCATGTAGGTATCAGGTGTTCATAACCCACCAACACTAAATTACCATAATTTACGACAATAAGCTTTTAAAACAATAATATGGGTTTATGGTTTGAAACCCAAAACCATAGACATGTCATCAAACATGAGAGGATCATAAACTTGAACATGGGAATATGCTAAACATAGGAAATCAATATGATTCACATGGCTAAGTTCATAAATTGGGGAATTTATGAAGAAATTCACTTAAACAAGACATGGGAACAAAAATTTAGCGTAAGAGGAAAGTAAATCTTTCATGGAATCATACATAGGATGAACTAAATTTTAATTACAAAGGAAAACTTGAATTAAACCCATTTTGAACATGTAAAAAACCATAGTAAAGGAAAACACCATAACTTAATTAAAAGAGAAGGTTTTTGGGATAAATGGGTGAAAGGGACCCATTGATGAATACCTCACAACCTTAAGCCTCTTAACCCGAAAGAAAAACACTAATCCTGATGCTTTTTTGGAGGTTCTTGAACTTGGGGAACTTGAATTTTGGATTTCTTGGGGAAAAATAAACTCAATTTCGGTTCTTAGGGAAAAAGGAGGGTTTTTTAGAGGAATTTCAAGAAGAAGGGAGAATAATGCCCTAACTGATGCCCCAAGTCATTATATGAAATAGTGGGTTGAGGAGAAAAATACCAAATTACCCCTCAATCATTTAAATTCAAAACAAAATGCAATAGGATCACCACGGCGCGGTCTTATCGCAGTCATTAATTTACCTCACTGCGATGCAGTCTACATGACATTGGGATTAATGCTGCATCACATGCTTATCATGTTGACCCGCTAGTTTTGTGATCCAACCATGATCCAAACCTTGTCCAAAAAATTCGAAAATCCTATGAGACATAACTTTTACATCCCTGATCATGAATCAACTCAAAAATCAGCGTCTCGAAGTCAGAAAGACCAAAATAAAAATCCTCAAAGTTAGAGGGGTCTTGAAAATTACTAAGTCCCCAACACTTAGTTAAAATTTCAGGCCTTAAGCCCCACTTAGTTAAAATTTCAGGCCTTAAACCCCTTATGCATGCGACTAAAAGCTGAATTGAGCTAAGATTAGTATGGGGTATTACATGAACAGAATTCTCTCACTATGTTCAAGCCTAATCATAATTACAAAGTGCAACACATAACATTGTAATACTATTCTAAACCATGAATTGATACCCCATACATGTTTCTCATCTTCTATCTCAATAGGAATTCCTTTTACCACTACTATAACTAAATTCAATCTCTTACTAGGAATTCACTCACATAATGCATTTATCCATATATATACAAACACGATGTTCAATCCTATCATTATAACCATATGTAAGCTTCTAGTCAACCAACCCACCTAGGAACTTTTACCACATTCTCAAATATCTCTTGTCAAAAACAACTCCCATGCACTATTCATAATAAAACACACATAGAATGCTCAACTAACCAAGGCATATATCAAAAGATTTACCTTAATATTTCTTAAACCTTATAGCCATATATAAAAAAATGTGTATCAATCTTTTCTCAACAAGAAACATTTAATCTCTCCCATCTAAGCCATTGATCAAGAATTTATCATCACCACTATCTTAACATTAAGGAGAGGTCACTGAAAGGTTAGAACATGAGGACTAATGCATGAAAGAATAACTTTGATACTTAACTGAGGCCTAAGATATAGGGTATCAAAGGTATGAATTTATTAATGAGATCTAAACTCAGGACATACATGACATAATCTAAATTTCACTGGTCATTTAGGAATGTAGAATGAATACTTGGAACTAAACATACTGTAAAGCATGAGTACATAAGTCATTACCTGCATGACCTGAGTTTGGAGTTCATGAATTCATAAAATATGATTCATAATGCAAAGAAAACTAGAACTCCTTATACTAGAGACTGGGAGCGTACATGATTTGCTATAAAGTGCATAAATATGAGCTATGATTATAGAGCTAACTTGAAAGGCTTGAGTAGGTTTCATAATGAACAAAGTGCAAAAATTTGTACCGAGATAAGAAAGGGGTCGAGCATCTTCCTCCCCTACTGTTGCTCTATAACTCATTGGCATCAGTACTAGAATCTATGAGTCCGACTTAGTTCCTTATTCTATCACCTACCCCTTAGCTTTATGCCATTATTCCAAGTCCGTGAACACCTTTAATAAACTATATACTAAATTGGAACCACTTTACTCTAAATCTCGAGATATAAAAATACATAAATAATAAACTCACCCTGAAAGACTACACCTGAAAATGTAAAACCCACTGGTAATTCTTTCTTCTAAGTTAGAACTCTTAACTTTATATAGCCCCAATAGTCATCATATAATAACTTAAATACATACTAACTTAGAATCTTCAGGAGTGTCGTCATACCTTAAGTTCACACTATCTAGAATTTTAACTTTTCTTTCTATAAGCTTTATCCTCAAAGATGCAAACTTAGATTCTTACACTTAACAAGGATATTCCCAAACTTTTAACAAACTACACTAACTTCCTTCATAGCCTACTAATATCACATTTCTAAACTTATACTTTTCCCTAAACTATGAGAATTACTATTAGACCACAATACCCAACATTTAAACCTATAACCCATGATTTAGTTGGTAAGAACATCATATACTATATGACTATATAAGCGCACACACTTTAAAGACTTAGAAATACTACAATCCCATATAACCTTGGGCACACCTCTAAATCACATATACACCATCATACTTATTTTAAATCAACAAACTTAAATTCTTGCATGCACTATTTCAAGCTTAATGATTCACCTTTCATATAAATAGCCCCATGGATACATATTTTACTAAATACCGATAAACACTATCCCACTTTATTGCTGCTAAACTTTTGGGTTCATGCTTCTCACTCTACATCATACGTTGTCAGAGGATTTTGAGAAAGGATTTGAGGGCATATTTGACTTAGTTTTAGTGCACGATTTTTATGAGAATGGATAAAATCCTTCAAAATTTTAAACATAAAGGCACCGATGGGATCCTTTTAATATCATATGCAATACCATAACTGTCTGTGGGGATTGTCTGAGAAATGTCTATTGGTTGGAATTTAAGCTTAACTATTTTAATTACCTCAAAAAATGACAGAGTTGACATAAATAGAGTAAGATACGAATCTGTATAAGTTTCTTAAAGAACATCTCTACAACATGATCTGATATATGAAAGGAGAGAAACATTTCTTAAATTCCCTGTATCCTTTCGAAGAAAAGTAAAGACGTCTCTGTACCATTCTGCATGACTCTACTAGACACGGCTTCATAAAGACCCTAGGACACTTGAACTCTAAGCTTTAATACAAAGTTTGTCATGACTTGAGACTACCCCTAGTAGTAATACAGTTCTTAAAACCACATATAATCATAAGATAGCCCAGGTACGGGCATACTACTTGAGCAACTGATTTAAATTTTATTAAAACAACTAAATTTACTGAGAAGAAAAATGATCATGAGAAAGTCTTAATTAATGTAATATGATAAAATTTACAACATGATAAAACTAAAGAAAGAACTTGAATTACATGAATGATTCTGACTAAATATCAATGAAGCCTCTACTATACTAACTATAGTTAACTAGTACATGCCTCCAACTACCACTAATCAATACATATGAATAATACAAATACAAAACATGGACTGCAATAGACTAAAGTCCCAGAAATAAAGGAACTCATCACCTTCTGGTTGAATGTTGAGAACTGTCTAACCCTGGTGTAGGGACTACATCTGGTACATACATTATGAAGGAATATAGCCACAAACTCATATATGTGGTCGCTACGTTGGAAAATACTAAGTATATAAAGATGTGCACTAAATCATAGAAATATTTAAAGCATGCTTTAAAACTAAAGACATAAGTTATTTTCTAAAACATGTATTTAAAACATGGTTATATGTGAAAATTGTAAGACATAGTGAGATTTATAAATCATGAGCTGAAAATAATTTTTTAAGCTGGGAAGCAGTAACATGAATACTGTATATAAATCTCATGTAAATTGAGATATGCTAAAGGTTGTACTGAGTATCATGTATGAATACTAAGCATGAAAACATGAGCATGTAAAACAAATGTAAGACTGTGCATTAATGTGTTCTGAAATAATTTGTAAAACTAAATAGTTGAATAACTAATATCTGTACACTTGGTCCTGCAAACCTGAACTGATATATTCTGAATACTAAACTGAACAAAAACTATGATAGCTATTATGAAACCGACATGCCCTAATCTGAGTGTCCTCTCATCCTAAGTACATTGAGTGTGAAGAAAAAGTATTTTTAGATATGATATACATGGATAATTTACCACCACAATCCCTGAAAAGCTTGTAAATTATTTTTTCAAATCTTTTTATTTTAATATTTATTCTCAATACAACTTGTAATTTTGATAAAAAAAATTTGATTAAATATATATGTAGTGATTATGGAGTCTTGTTTGTTACATACAATGGGTATCTTAGACATGAAAATGGTATAGTAGTGAGATAATTATTATTTTGTAGAGATTACAATGATTACTTTATTTTGTTAGTTTACTTGAATCTATATAGTATTTTTGAATCTGATTTTGAGACAGTATGGTATTTTTGTATAAACGAATATGAATCAAAGTTAATCAATACAGTAAGTTTTATTTTTCTAAACATGTTCCTAATTTTTCATTATTGAATTGCCCAATGAATACTACATATACATATATTTATGTGTATTTATTAGATCGTTGAATATGTTTTAGAAATATGACATATAATGCATATATACATGTGGAATGATCATTTGTTTACACTTATAATATTAAATAGTTCAAAAATCATATATTCATACAAACAATATGTATATACATATACTTATAGGAGTATTATGAATACATATATACAATTCATCATAGATACATATGGATTCATTTGAAACACATATATAATGACACTCCCACAAGGTATGTATATACACATCTAATAGCTACTTAGTATTCTATGCCCAAATAATCTATTTAATGCGCATATATATTATATTATATTTATTGGAAATATACATAATTATGTATTTGTATAAATAGACATAAACATGTATGTGACTATTGTCTTACGTCGTTTGAATATATTTTATAATGGTGTATAAATACATATATACATGTATTAGATTGTTGTATTGCAACTATTTGAAAATGTTTATAATGGTATATACAAGGATGCTTAATCGAAGAACGTTCTTATAAATACATACACATATACAAATTGATGCACCTGCTTATACACACATATACATGTATAGTAAATAAATGCATATGAATATGTATTAGACTGTTGTATTGAATCATTTGAAAATATTTATATTGATATATAAATAAATAAATAAATAAATATATATATAATTGCATACACATATACAAATATCTTCATTTAAAAAAAATGTACAGATAGACTTATACAAACGCAATACATCCATAAAAAATGCAAAATAACTCATTATATTCATGAGAAATTTGAACTAACATTATTCATAAATCATAACTAAGAATTTATTTCTAAAGTTGTTTCAAATTAAATAACTGAAAAAATAAATTAATTGGAATGTATCCAACTATTCAACTTGAGATGCTTTCCTATATGAATGTCTATTCTGTTTAGTAAAATCACAAGCACTATATGAATTTGGGGACTTAGCCTCGTAGAATTCTTCACTGGACTTTTCTCTTTCACTGTTTTTGGCCCCCCATGTTGGAATTTGTATTTTAATGGTAGGACAATTTCTCTGAATATATAATCTAATGTATTCTAAAATTCAAGTTTCCTCCAAGAAGTCAAGAAATTCAGGTAGGTGGGATTTGAGCAAGGATGTTATCTCATCCATGTTTCCAAAAGTTTGATTTTTATTTGATTTTGAGGAAAGACATTTACTAAGGTTGATACCCAGTTTCCTATTCTTTGAGATATTGATGCTTACTCATGAATAAAACATTACAATTGCATATGACTTTATGTTTACAACTTACAGAGGATATGACTCTTGATAGAAAGATGTGTAGGATACAGATTAGGGTAGAGGGTTAGAGGGTGGGAGTGCGGAGGTAGTAATATGGGAGTTGTCTTTTGGGTTTGGAGTTTCTGGTTTGTAATGTTGTGGCTATAGTTTGGGGCTAGTGATGTTGGCTTTTTTGCATCCTGTACTAGTTTATTATACACTTATTTTTATGTTTGTTATACTGTTATGTGTACCATAATAGTTTATATGCACTTACTTTTTATATTTGTTATACTATTATTGGTCCTAAGCCAGGGGTCTATTAAAAATAGCCTCTTTACTTCTCTCGAGGTAGTGGTATGGTCTACGTGCACTGTACCCTCCCCAGACCCCACTAGGTGGGAATACACTTGGTATCTTGTTGTTGTTGTTGTAGTTTGATATTTTGATATAAGGTTTTTATGAGATAATGAATGATTTCAAGTTTAAGTATAATTTATCGAGTTTACAAGAAGTTTAAGCTTATAATTTCAATTTACCAGTATTATAACATTATTAAAGTTCAATTTTGATATTATGATCTCAAATAAGACATGGTATACATAAGTTTCTCATGAATGTGATTTAAGAAAAAGAAGCATAGTTAGTTTTTAGTTCACAAATCCATATGATATTTTAAGGTAGATTTCATAAGTATGAGAATATAAGTATGTGTTTAGGGAATGGTATTTAGCACCGAAAGAAAATATGATTTTAGTGCATCCTATTTATCAGAAACTATGTACCCCCATAGGTTTAAGGGATATTGCTAGAGAGTGTCTCTTAGTCCCATTAGGGCGAATTTTAGTGATCACTCTAAGTTAAGGTTCTATTACAATGGCAAGGATAGAACAAATCTCTCCAACATGGGTAAGACATTGGACTCCATGATAGGTCACATGGTTTATGTCGGTTATAAGAATTTTTCACAAAGAAAAAATAAAGTAAAGATTTTAGGATCTAAGTGTAGTAACCAACTTTAACTATGTGTTGCTTTATGAGTTTCATTCATATTATTACAATTTCTAGTTTCATTAAATATGAAAGTGAGTCTATCTACTCTTAGTATGCATGTTTTAAGCTTATGCATTAAGATAATTTTACTTATGCATTCACCCTCATACATTTAATTCAATCCATAAGTTCTAATCCACATATATATATCTATGTGGTACATTATTTTATAATGTAGGTTCTATTGTTCGTCCCAAGCAACATGATTGATCGAAGGCACTATTTTCTATATTTCGACAGTTGGTGAGTCTCCATAGTTAGAGGTCCAAGCTCATAATGATCTTTGATATTTAGTACAATTATTTTAGTTATTTAGTTTTTAACCTGGGTCAGTTGGGGTCTATCCAATGGATCACCAGTCATCAAATTAAAGGGTTGTCCAGACTAGTTGAGTTGTATTTCTTTAAGTTTCTATAAAATTTGAGGAATTCTATGTAATAGAATTTTAGTTGAGATTATTCAATTGGTTGGTTTCCGTAAATGGTCTTTCTTCAGTGTTGTACATGTTTTGAGTTTGTATTTATGAGAGTTCAGTATTGATTAGGTATTATGGGTTATCTTGGGACTATTCATAGTCTTATGCTTCGTGTGATGTCCAGGGGTACTCTCGGGATGTTATAATAAGTCAGAGCAATAATCATCAATGTCAAAATATTTGTTCTTTAAAACTACATAAGCATGAGCTTATAAAATTTCATCAACTTGAAACCTATGGCATGAACATGTCTTCTTCTTCAAGCACATAATATAATGCCTATCTTCATGTAGTACAACATAAGAATAATCCATTGTCGGCACAACCTGCGATGCATATATAGTTATATATATACATATTCAGATATAACACAGAAATTAGGTAACTTATCCTCATTCATGTATTTTTGTCCTCATTTATCACAAGTATATCATTTTATCTTTCATAAATAGTTGTGCATCTGCATGTCCCAACCTGACGATTGTTGTGATTCTGTCTGGCAAAAATTTTTCTTTTTCTTTGAAATCATCTATTAGTAATTTCCTCGCTTTCTTATGAAGATTGTTTATGTTCTCTACAAATTTTAATGAGAGTGTAAAACTCGAATTTACAGTTTCATACATCCTAGTCCACTTGTCAAAACCAGCCAACTGCAAGTAATCTTTCACTCCAGTATCTATCTGTTCAACCTTCTTTATTAAACTATTGAATTCAGAAATGGTATATGTTTTTGCCATTGCATAAGCCACATTTGATAACTTTGCATGCAGACTTCTTGAAATTGGTTATGACATTTTTCCATAGACGCCAAATGGAAGCATACTTAGGAATGCCATCATGTACAATTGACACAGCCTTTATAATGCTCTCGTTCTAGTCGAACATGATGTACATATTTAGTTTTATCCCATTAGCTTCTTTGAAATACTGAAAGAACTAACTCCATGCTACATAATTCTCAGAATCCAATATTCCGCAAACTAGTGGTTATATATGTCCTGCACACCCTATATACATATAAAATTTCAGCATGTAAACAAATAATTATCACCATTGGTAATAAAAATATTATATTCGGCTAATGATTATACGTATTTAATACCATATAAATAATCTGGATAAAAAAATTGTGCATAAATTGTAATGAGCAAAAAAAATTTGCTCCATCAAGTGTACTTGTAAAACAAAAGTTCCATTATATGTTTCACTGAGGTGACTTCCATCAATAATAACAATTGGCCAACATGAACTAGGGTAAGTCGAATTGTATAAAGGCTATGTCAATTGTATATGAGAACGAGTCAATAAATGTCTTGTCCTCTATAAATGTTACCCTTGTTCTCGTCCTCTATAAATGTTCTCGTTCTCATCTATAGAGGACATGAACTAGGTTAAGTCTCGAGAGTCTATTGTAGTTTATGTCTTGATAGTCTCTAGCCCTCCAATGAAATTAAAGTTCATGTCTCGAGAGTCTCTAGACCTCCAATAAAATTAAAGTTCATGTCTATTGTAGTTCATGTCTCGAGAGTCTCTAGCCCTCCAATGAAATTCAACTTACCCTAGTTCATGTCTCGAGAATCTATTGTAGAATGCATATATTGTCCCCTCCAATGAAATTAAAGTTTTCTCTCCAGCCCTACAAGTTATTGTATGTCGAATACAGATCGAGCTCATTCTTAATATCCTTCTAGATGTTCTTCTCTGAATACATTTTTTTATAGTTGGATACATTTTGTTTCAAAATACCTCCAATTAATGTACTACTAGCATGTTTTTGCTAGTACACCTAATCCTTTAAAGGACAAGTATGCTCCTGTCAGAACTTTCAAATCTTAAAGAACTTAGTCTTGTTAGTGTTGAAAGCCATTAGAAACCAATTACATGCCTTTGATTTACATACCAATGTATACTTGTGATGCGGTAATTAGCTTTTATTGAATTATATAAAAACAATAAAAGTGTAACAACTATATTTTAATACATAATTATACAACTATACATATACAACTATATAATATAATATATTGTAAAATCATATTATGCCTACATACATTTAATAGAAAATGCAACCTAGATTACCATAAGAATATAAAACAATGTATACGGAATTTTTAAAATAGTATTTCAACTTTACACAATTATACTTACAGAACTATATTTAGATACACAATTATACAAAATAAAATTCTAGAGTTACACATTTTTAGATACTGAAATCTGGTTGAGCTTAGGTATTTATACAAATAACGGAATTTAGAGTAGCATAATAGAATATATATTAATATAAATACAATGCACATTTCCACTAGTAAAGTTGTATACATTATTTTCTATTTCACTAACTTAAATGAGTGCACATACATTTTTTTTTGATGTCTTATTATACATATTCTTAGTTATATGCATATACAATTATATATATTTACATGTATACCTAATTGTATTTGACTTTATTATATTAAACTGAAATATATTTTGGATTGCATACTCTGTGATCACCGAATTCAATGTAGCTTTACTCTTATACACCTGTCCAACGAACACTTTGTTATTCTTTGAGTCAAAAATAAATATCTTAATATGCCCATTTATATTCAAAGCCTCCATCAATTCACTAGGATCTGCATTGATTTTGACTTTTGTATCATCAAAATCTGTTGCATCACTAGCCAACCTCAGTCCGAACCCAGAACTCTCGCCTTCAAAGTTTGACTTAGATTTTTCCTTTTCAATGGCTTTATCAAATACACCAATGCATAATGCACAATTTTCAAAGTGTTTTTCTTTTTTCTGTACCAATACATATACTGTCACACCATGTCATTACGTATCTCTATTCTTTTACTTCTAAAGCCAACTTTATACTCTATTCTTACCATTTTGGAATTAAGTCTATACAAAGTTGATTAACAATCAATTGAAGCAACTTATCATACTTTCTACTTTCTTCTATTGCAGTTGAGTCTAATTGATAATGTTCATACTCATTATCATAATTCCACAAAGAAAAACAAAAGTAAAGATTTTAGTATCTAAGTGTAGTGACTCACAGGCTTTAACCATATGTTGCTTTATGAGTTCATTCATATTATTACAGCTTCCAATTTTATTAAATATCAAGGTAAGTCTATCTACACTTAGTATGCATGTTTTAAGCTTTTGAATTAATCCAATATTACTTATGCATTAAACCCTATATACTCAGTGCATTCTAGAAGGACTGACTCACATATATGTCTATGTGCTATGTTGTTTCATAACATAGGTTCTAGTGTTTGTCCCCAGCAACATGACTGATTATGGGCACCATATCCAACGTTTTGGCAGTTGGTGAGTCCTCATAGTTTAAGGTCCAAACCTATAATGATTTTGAATGATCAGTATAGTTATTTCAGTTATTTAGTTTTTAGTCTTGGTCAGTTGGGGTCTATCCTAGTGGCTCTTCAGTCATTAAATTAGAGGCTTGTCAAGACTAGTCGAGTTGTATTTCTTTTAATTTATACAATTTGATGATTTCTATGTGACAAAGTTATAGTTGAGATTATTTAATTATTTGGTTTACATATAAGATCTTTCTTCAAAGCTGCACACATTTTGAGTTTGAATTTATAAGAGCTCCGTATTGAGTAGGTATTGTGGGTTAGTTTGGGTCATTCATAGTCTTAAGCACCATATGATGTATAGGGCATACTCTCGGGGTGTTACAATCTTTGTATGAGAGCCTAAAGTTTTAAAAGGTCCTAGGGAATCTGTAAAGCCACATTACGTAGAGTATTAATCATGGGTGTGAAGCACACCACACTTAAGAGAAAGAGGTTACATGATGTATTAAGAATAGTCCCTTCTTTCATGATCTCTATCTTGCTTTGAAGTTATCTCTATCTGCTCTAATTCATGCTTTCACATGATAGAGAATGCCCTCTCACCGAGCTCACGCACATAGAAATGGGGATCAACCAGCACCCCCACCACCTGTAGACCCTCTGAATGTAAACGACTTTTGTGCTAAATTTTAGGATGTCTTCAAATTGTTAGCTCAGGCTGTGATATAAACCAAACCAAGACCTAGTCGTGTCGGCCATGTCAAGTTCAACCTGGATCGAAAACTGTCCCCAAGACCCAACCATAATTGCCCTACACCCTATGTTGGATGAATTTCAAACATCTAACAAGATATAACAAAATTAATTGAATGATATTTAAAGGAGTACATAACCAACCAAATATCCAATCAAATATCTAACCGAAGTCAACCCCAATGCTAAACCAATATCAAGTCTAATACCAATACTGACACCGCACATGCCCATAGTTTCTGATAAAGCCTCAATCCAAAATCAATAAAATTCGATCAGGAAATACCCCCGGCTATAGCCAAGATCAAACTAAAGAAATAACAAAAATGAAAGAAGTCCATAGCATGCAACAGAGCCTTCTAGAGTATGAAAGATCACCACTTTAGTCTGATATAAAGTTTTCCCCGAATCTAAGTCATTGAGAGGAGGAATGGTATTATGGTCGGTTTCTACATCACATGGGGATACAACACCTAAAGATGGTCAGTGGAGTAAATGCTAACATATACTCAGGGATAAGATAAAATAATGCCAGTAATTCAAAACCAAAGTACATAACCACATGCAATCACATAGATACATACATACATATATATATATATATATCATGTCGAGAAAGGGGATTGGATTAAGCATGCATTTAAAACCTTAACTTGGGTTGTGTAGCTTAGCCATCCTAAAACCACCCATGGGCTATATTGTTTTAGCTCTCTCTATTGAAAGGGATCCAACACGTGTTAGCCACAGGACCCAAGAATAAAAAACCTGGGACGACTAGTACATCCCCTAAAATATAAAGTGTGACATAATACACATGATCACCAAGACCACCCTCACATCAGCAAACGTGAGTTTCCAATGGCGTTTCCCCTAGGATCCGCACCTTTCATAGCTTTGCTACTCAACCCCCTTTAAGCCCAATTAAACCTTTTTCATATAACCAACCCATTTACCAAGAAGTCTTTTGATTAGGCATTAACCATTGGTATCCTCATACCAAAATTAAAGCTTGCAAGTCTATCCTTTTATGCCATACCAAAACCATTAACCAAGAGGACTCCTAAGTTTCTAATTAAACCAAAACCATGGATGTCAAGGTATTTTCGAACCATTTAAAACCAAACTAATCAATTTAAGTTCCATTACCATATTATGCAATGCAAAGATTTCAAGAATAGTGAACTATGTGACAAAATCATTCTCATTGCCATTTTAACAAACATATTGTGGGTACATAGTTTACAAAACCAAAACCAAACATCAATTGACCATTCCCATGTAACCACATATTCAAAGCATAATTATAATATGAAAACTATAAGAAAAGTACGGTAAAACATTATCTAACCATAAACAATCAAAACCCCCAACATCTATTTCAAAACCAAAATAATACCACAAAAATACTAAGAAATCCATACACTGAGACATGCTTTTAGTTGAATTAATAATGAGAGAGGAGTAACATGCCTTAGAAACCAAGGAAGTTGGAGAGATTCACCCTTAAAAGCCTATAATTGATTGCATTATAGAAACCCTAGCCTTTTCTTTAACCAAGAGTTTGAGAAAGATTTTAAGTGTTTGAATGAGAATAATAGGTTAATGTAGACCCTAAAGTTATTTTATGTCATGGGGTCAAAAAGAGTTAAGAGGGGAAACTTCTAGAATACCCCAACTTAAAACTATAGAAAACTCACAGGTGGGTATAAGTTGACCCTGTAATTCATCACCACACCATACGACTAGTGCCATCCAATCATACCCAGAATAAAAAGTTAGACATCCACACACTATCCACCGTATGACTCTATTGCCCCAACTCATGGCCGAACTATATGACTAGTATGGTCTAGTCATACCCAAGATAGAATCCAAAGTGATTGATACTAGAAAATATACGACTATACCTTACCACTCATACCCTATCCCCATGGCTTTTTGTAAGCCATCCATAGTCAGATCCAAGTCAAGTCACTAAGTTTCAGATTAGGTGAGGGATCAACCCAATGATGCATCACCAAACTATATGACCTATATCTATCTTGTCATAACCATAGCAGAAAACTATCCATCATACACTAGACACCTCACGAGTTAGGTCACCTGACCTATACCCATACTATATGACTCATATAGTGAGTCATCACAAAGATAATGAGTCTAAAATGTAGGAAGTTTTCCAAGGGCCAAACCCCAGGGTATTTCATACTGTGAGTGTAAATATTTAGTGAAAATAGCCAGTAACTGTCCCACTTCAATAGAATGGTAATTTAGTTGTAAATGAGGATCCTCAGTTCTTTAGAGTGAGAATGAACCCACCTTATTTCTTTAGGTTGATGGTGAATGAGGATCCTCAGTTCTTCATTAATAAGGTTAAAAAAATTACAAAGATTATCCATATTACTAAAGAAAATAGTATGGAAATAGCATCCTATCAATTAAAGAAAGGTGCTTATGATTAGGTTACTGTGTGGAAGGATGGTAGAGGTGAGAATGCGGCTCATATAAGTTGGGAGGTATTTCAAATTGTGTTTTTGGATAGTTTCTTTCCTAGTTAGATAAGGGATTCTAAAGTAGAGGTGCTCATGAACCTAAGGTAGGGCTCCATGTCAATGAAGGAATACTACCTTAAGTTCACCCAACTAGATAATTATTCTCAGAGTTATTACCAGATTTTAGAGCTTATATGAGTAAGTTTTTCACTGGAGTATCTGATTTGGTAGTCAAGGAGTGTAGCACTGCTATGTTAATCGAGAGCATGGATATTGCTCGGTTGATGTCTCATGCTTAGTATATTATGGTAAAGAAGTTAAAAGAATGAGAGAAAAGAAACAAGAGGGCTAGGACTAGACAGTTTGAGTATAGTCAGTAGATATTATGAGGGTAAATCTTTCTTAGTATCAGGATCACTCATCAGCTCCTGCACTATCCTCAGCCAGTGCCCCTTTACTCAAAACAAAACAAAAGCAGTGGGTCGAAGCTTTTAATTCAAAATCTCAAGTTAGTATAGCTGGAAGGCCTACTTATCCAGCCTATGCAAAGTGTGGTAGGAACCATCTAGGAAAATTCTTGATGGGTAAAGGTGGTTGTTATAGATGTGGTAAGATGGGCCACAAGATCAACAAATATCCATATACTTAACAAGGAAGTAGATATGCTTGTCCTTAAACTAAGTTCATAAATTCAGTAGCTTAGGTAGGTCGGTCAGCTCATTTATTGGATGCATCATCCAGTATCGGTTGTGTTCACAATCAAAACCAATTTTATACTATCCTGACAAGAGTGAAAGAGCTCCCCAGATTTCATCACTGGTATGATTCTTGCCTTTTACCTTGATGTGTATGTGTTGTTAGACTAGGGTCAAAACCCCTTTTTTCCAACTCTACTTATTCTTGTAAATTTTGAGAGTAAGCCTTGCAACTCTTTTTGAACCCTTCTCAATCTCTACTCCAGTGGGTGAGTCAGTTATCACTAGATGAGTTTAAAGAAAGTACCCCATTACCGTTCTCTATAGGGTCACTTTATTATATCTAATAGAGCTAGATATGATAGATTTTGATGTAATTCTAGGCATGGATTGGATCTATTCATTTTATGCATCAATCAATTATCACACTAGAGGGTAAAGTTTCAATTTTCTAATGAGTCGGTCCTTGAGTGTAAGGGTAGTTCAGTATCTCCCAAAGGTCCTTCCATCTCTTATCTTAAATCCAAAAATTCAATATCAAAAGGGTGTATCTACCACGTAGTTTTACTTAAATACACCAAGTCTAAAGTCCTAACCATTCAGTCAGTATGTGTAGTTAATATATTTCAAGAGGTTTTCCTAGAGCATCAATCTGAGGTACCTCCGATAGAGTTTGGTATTGATCTTTTTCATCATACTCAGACTCTCTCCATTCCTTTATATCATATGGATTTGTCCAAACTTAAAAAGTTGAAAAAGCAGCTTAAGGACCTCTTACATAAGGGTTTCATCATACATAGTGATTCCCTGTGGGGTGCTTTTGTTCTATTCATGTGAAAGAATGATTATATTCTCAGAATATGTATAGACTACAAACAGTTAAACAAGGTCACCATCAAGAATAAATATTCCATTTTTAGAATTGATGATCTATTTGATCATCTTCTGGGTGCTCGTTGGTTATCAAAAATTAACTTCAGGATGGGGTATCACCAGTTGAAGGTCAAGAGGCTTGATATTCTAAAAACAGCTTTTAGAACCAATATGGACATTTTGAGTTTGTGGTTATGTCATTTGGACTAACAAATGATCCTTTAGACTTTATGGATTTGATGAATAGGATATTTAAGTTGTACTTAGACATGTTTGTCATTATTTTCATAGATGAAATACTTGTGTATTCTTAGAGTAAGGATAAAAATGTAGGTCATTTGAAGACAACATTACAAACCCTTAAGGATTATTAACTTTACACAAAATTTATTAAGTTTGAATTTTGGTTAGATTCTGTTACATTTTTGGGGTACGTTATTTTGGGGGATGTTATCCATGTAGACCATCATAAGACTGATGTAGTAAAGCATTGGCCGAGGCCCATTACCCCTTTTGTTATTTAGAGCTTTCTGGGTTTAGCTGGTTATTATAGGAGGTTCGTTGAAGAGTTGTCTTCAATAGATGCACCATTAACTAAGTTTACAAAAAATAAGGTAAATCTTATATGGTCAGATAAATATGAGAAGTGATTTCAAAAGTTAAAGGGTAAAATGATTTCAGCTCCAGTTTTATCTTTTCCACAAAGGTTAGATGGATTTGTGGTATATTGTGATACTTCCAGAGTTTGGTTAGGTTGTATTTTGATGCATAATGGGAGGTTAATATGTGTGCCTCTAGATATTATCCAACCCATGATTTAGAGTTAGTTGTTATTTTTCTCTGATGATTTGGAGGCACTACTTATATGGTGTATATTTTGACGTTTTCATTGATCATAAGAGTCTTCATTAAATATTTTTGCAAAAGGAGTTGAATCTTTGTCATAGAAGGTTGTAGGAGTTGTTGAAAGACTATGACATAAATGTTCTTTTCAATAAAAGTAAGGAAAATGTGGTGGAAGATTCGCTGAGTAAGTTATCTATGGGCAGAGTAGCTCACATGAAAGAGGAAGAATGGGAGTTGGCCAAGGAAATTCATAGACTAGCTCGATTGGATATATGTTTCCTTTATATGGATGATGGAGGAGTAGTGGTAAAAAAAGGCTAGAAATCATACTTAGTGGTGGAAGTGAAGGAGAACCAGTGAAGAGATCTATAACACCCTGAGACTACCCTTTGGACATCATATGGTGTTCAGAACCACAAGTGATCCCAAGCTAACTGTTGTACAAGCATAACTCGTGAGCAACTAAATAAAATACATAAATTTGAATAAAATAAGTGGAAGATAAATCTTTTTGAATATGATCAATAAAAAACTATATTAAAATGATTACAATCCTGATTATACGACACAAAATTGAATCAAATACATTAACTCTACTGACTGTCTATGAAGACTGTACTAGTGTTGATTGTAGGTAGTTGGGACATGACCCAAAACTATCCCGAATCAATACGATGGAATCAAAAGGACTCAGCACCTGCTGACTGGACGCTGCAAACTATTAAAATATGATGTGCGCGCTAGAACTTGTACCTATATTATAAGACAACGTAGCACATAGACATATATATGGATCAGTACTTTTGGAATGTACTGAGCATGTGGGGGTGAATGCATAAGTAAAAACAATAATGCAATAAGTCAAATAAACTTTCAAAATTGCATGCTAAATATGAGTGACTCACCTTGGCATGAATGATCAAAATTAACAAATCATAGATCATAAGTAATAAAGCATAAAAGAAATTCTTGTGAGCCATCACACTTAGTTTTAATAAAACTGTACTCTAATTTTGTTCTTTAAATCATGCATGCTAAGTGAAAAGGGCTTACCTTTATCAATCATAGAACATAAACCTTAAATCTGATAACTGAAGTCTTATGTAGACAATATCTGAGTAAATTTGTAAGCGTTTACACTTAATTTTCTCAAAATTGTTCTAACATTTTGTTTTAGGATTTAGGGACTTCGGGAGGCTCTTCTATCCGACATAAACCATGTGATATATCTTAGAGTCCAATGTCTTGTTCCCCTAAGGGAAAAACCTCACGTTGGGAGAGGTGTTATACTCTTGCCAAGGAGTATAACCTTCTCTTAAGTGATCACCGACTTACCCCACTACGGGCACTTAATCTTAATCCTACGGTGGTATGTAGTTCTAGGTTATGAGACCTTGGAAATATACCCAACTCGGTGATAAATACTACTCCCATTCTTTTCCTCGAAACTTTAGGAAATCCATCTTAAAATAGAATAAGGGTTTATAATGAAAACCAATTATGCTTTTTTCTTTTAATCACCAACTATATGAACGATGTAGATTCCTTATCTTAGATTAGGATCTTAAGATCAATTCTTTCTTAAATCTTAGTAAACAATACACAAATAGGCTTAAAATCATGATCTTCTTGAAATATCAATACTTAATCTTAGGGCATAAAACCCAAGCTTTAATCTCATGAAAATTAATATCAAGATATCAACAATATCTTCAACAATATCAAGATAATGAAATCAAAATCACAAGATCATGCTTTGACTCAGTTGAAAATCTATAATCAATGTCTTAAATCACACTTATAGTGTTCAAATCATAAAAGAAAATTCTTTAAATCAAGATAAATATGGACTTTCATACTTTAATCACTTTATAAATCCAAAACTCAAAACAAGATACTTTGGGTATGAACCCTAATTTCAATTCATGTAAATTCATCTTTAAAACCTAGTTTTGGGCACAAGGATGAAATGAGTATTCTTGTTCATAACCCCACATACCTTATTTGATTAATTGGATGTAAAAGCTTGAACTTTGAATCTCTAATGGTGTTCTTGAAGCTTCTTATTGAAGTTTTTAAATTTTGAAACTTGGATTCTTGCTTTTCTTGACAAAAATTTGATGAAGTTATTGGTGTTCTTGAGGATACTAGGGTTTTCTTGGATAGAAAAGGATGAATAATAATGTATCAAATGCCTTTGGGGGCTGAAATTATGTGTTATGGAAGGTTTTGGGTGAGGGGAATTGACCGAAGTGACCTGATACCCTTTGGGAACTAAAGAAGAGTGTGAAATAGCTTCGTATCATGTTGGCTATCGTGTTGGGGACAATAATGCATCGTGTCACTATCACATAGGCTTACTGCCTCTCACGAAAAATGCCATAACTTTTTACTCGGCTATTAGATTAAGGCAAAATTAGTATCGTTGGAAAGCTAACACAATTTTCTACAGTGTAGTGGGTCTTGAGCTGCAAATTTTATGTATATAAAAGTTTATACATGTTCAAATTCAACCCTAGTAGAATCGAGTGTAAAGATTTAGACGAATCAAAGGCTCTTGGCTCAACTTCACTCTAAGTGCTTCCTATGAACATTTTTCACCATGCGATCACTTCACACACTAGGCTAATGATCATGAAATTAGATCAACATGGTAATCATTTGGATTAGAACTTATATTTGTAGGAATGATGGTCAGAATTCTAGCACAAAAATACAGGTTCTTACTTTATCTTCTCCTTGGAATCATTCGTCCTTCAATGATGGATAGGAATTTTTTTAAGTCTGATAAGTATGGAATAATGTAGATATGATGTGTCTGCTATGAAAGGATATAACTGAGATAAAACATCAAAACTTTTATGAGGAAACTGATTTCTGAGCTGACTTGACTTTACTTACTATAAGAAGTTTATTCATGCTAAGAGTTTAGAACTCGCTTGAAGTGTTCATGATACAATCACACATATAGAACTGAAAAGTGATAAGTTTTGCAATTATGAATCATGAGACAATGAGACTAAGATCATAGAATGGGTATTACACTGTCTTAGCTGGAATACTTGGAAAACTAAGGTCATTCACTGAATACTTATGAAATGAATCATGACTAAATATTTGAATTGCATATATGATGCATGGAATAAACTGAATTACCTTATGGAATGTCCTTACTCATGAAACTTTAGATAGTAAGACTAGATAGAAAGTTAGAAATCTATAGGAGCTTATCTGCTTGATTGCTAAACTGGGTTGCAGGCTATATAGACTGATCATACTAACTGCTCATACTCAAATAGAGTATTTCTTCAACACTCTTCTATGAAATTCTTCTAAGATTAGGGAGAAAAGAATTTTGGGCATGATCTGAACAAGACATCTAACTAAGGAGTCCTAGCATTGACGCCACTCTATAGCATGGAACATAGACATATTACTCCCTCAACTATACTATTCCCCTTAAGTACCATACTCATTTGATTCAATTATAATTCTCACATGGGCATTGATAAATCTCTCTACTAATATCTAAACTAAACTAAATCCCCTCACCATGATCAACCCTAACTCGAAATCACAAGATACAACACGCTAAACCATAATACTAGTCTAATACATATGATTTAATCTTCTATGTCTCTTCCAGAGCTCACACCTAAAAAAAATGTGCCTTACCACTTTAATGACTAACTCTGAACTCTTACTATGGATTCACTAGCGCATATTGCATTCCTCCACTTACATCCTAATATGACATTCAAGCCTATCTTTATAACCACATATAAACTTCAAGGCAAGCACCTATTAAGGCATTCTCCATATATTCTCTAAACCTCTATCAACAACAATTTTTTTGCACTATACTTAAGAACATACACACCATTTTTCAACTAACCATGACATGTATCAGAGACTTGGCCTTAATCTTACTTTATACTTTAGCCTTAGATAGAAAAGCATAAGTAATATTTCTTAATGAAGGTTTTCATCTCCCTCTCATCTAAACCTTTTCTTATCCGTCATTATCGCCACTATCTTAATGTAGGAAGAGGTCAATGAAGGGATAAGACATAAGGGCCTGAAGCATGAAAGAATACAATAAAGAACTCTAACAGTTAACTGAGGCCAGAAGAATAGAATATCAAAGCCCTGGATTCATTAAAGAGATCTAAACTGAGCAAATACATGATATAAACTGGATTTCACTAGGAACATGAGTTTCAGAGAACTGATCATACTATGAAACCTAAGTTCATACTTATCATAAGCTATTAACATAAGAATACAGTTCATAGATTCATGAGGGATAACTTAAATAACAAGATTAAAGTTGTAACATACTTATCAGAAGCTTAGAATGAACTTAAGTATGCATGAAGTGTAAAAGAATTAGCCTTTGGCATGGATTTAGTGTGATAATAATTGAAATCCAAGGAATAATCTAGAGTAAGAAGGGATCACTATCTTATCACAACTTTTATTGACATGTATGACAATCTAATTCTCAAAACTTGATTTGTTTTTGCACTCTACCATCTCCCTCTTTGGTCAAAGATGATATTCTAAGATTAGGGGTCTAATCCATAACCTTGAGAGTGAGCCATAATTTCTTCATTCTAATGTCTACACTCAAATTCTAAACTCACAAGAAAAAACTATATTTCAAACTTACTGAATTCATTCTTGAACAATCCTTTCATATACCATCCTTAACTTTCTAGCTTCAATAATCATCATCAAAGACTTACACTCCCATTTACAAACATATCTACCTCACTAAACACATAATCATAGCCTGCAAAGATCACACTTCTATACTTATATTTTCCCAAATCATAAGAATAAAAATCATACTTAAAAAACTCAACAACATCTATCCAAAACTCATCAACTTAACTATTAAGAACACCATCTATTATATAACTAGCCTTCTTCCACTTAGCAACTCAAGGGTACTACTAACCACACACGATACTTAATAACCTTAGAAAATAATGCAAACCATCTTACATTGGGCACACCTCTACATCAGACCTACAATATCATACTTACAAAAACATACTTAATCTCAAATCAATAAACTTAAATTCTTGCATTCACTATTTCAAGCCTATTAGTTCACCTCCATATAACTAGCATCACCAATAAAGCAACCATTACATCCACCTTGAATATCATCCGTTGTTCAATCTTAGTGTCTAGCGCTAGGCATGGTTAACAACCTAACCTCGCATACTATTCTCACTTAGAAGCTATAAAACAAGACACCAAGAAACACTATTCAACTAGAAACCCATAACAACCATAATCAATCACAAAACTCTGGTATACCTTATTAAAATCCATTAGCACATCCTCCTTCTACACATTACGGCTATTTACCCATCTGTAATGCTCTAATTTGCTGAACCAAAATAATACACGATGTTTATGACCCCAAAGGACCACAAGCTAACCCATGACTTATATTTGTACCGGTACACTAAATAAAATACTAAATAATATGGTGCACTGAAAGGCTATAAGGTTCAATACTGAACATAACATGGATGAGATAATATCTGTGGGGTAATACAATACCCAAAATAAAATTGTAAGGACTAAAGTCTAAAACATAATAGTCTGTATCTAGTATGACAGCCTCTACTGTCTGAATAATCTAAGTAAAGAGTTGATGGGATATGTCCCCAACTAACTCCAACTAATAACTAATCAATGAAATAGTGGAGAAATAATTATGTCCTCGAAGGATGAGGACTCACTTTTATTTTAACTGCTGAGACTGGAATCTGCTGCTGATCTGGAACTCGTGTCTCTGAACCTATGTTGTAACATAAAAAGAAAGCACTATAGCATAAATGCATCAGTACAATAGAATGTACCGAGTATAAATGTCAGGTAAGATAATGCAAGGGTTAACATGGATAAATAATGCAAGCTGACTGTCTAATATGAATGCAAGAATGAATATATAAATACATAACTATAATTGACACTGTGATATCATGATTACTAAATTTGAATACTGATGACATGACATACTAAAAATTAATATTTATGATAGCATAAATAGATATATCTGAATATAACTAATAATATGGGTGATTGTATCTAATAGTCCTGAATCTGATGAAACTATCTTAGTTCCTTACTGTATCTGAGTCGACTGTATCTGACAGTCTTTAATCTGATGAACTATCTGAGTTCTATTATTGTGACTGGTACTAAAACTGTAGGAGGTAGTATTTAACAGACATGCCTCTGATACGCCATTATGGATGAGGTGGGGTCCAATCTGTAACCCCAATTAGAAGGGTGTCAATACCACACCACTGATAAGGACAAGATATGGGCAACCCTCATCTGATAGTGTCCCCTGTACGAGAATAGTGGGGCCCTTATCTGACAGCGCTTGTCTACCTTATCAACCCTCATCGACAGTGTTGATCTCTCAATCTATGGTGGCTATATAGTTCTGGAACACAAGGATGACTGCTAAGAATGACACCCTCATCTGATAGTTTGTGTCCCCATCCTTGGGTTCACTCGGTGCTAATTTCTACTCCCATCTGAATGGACACAAAACATGATTTACTAAACTGAACATGGACTGTATTATTAAATTCCGTTGACTGATAAAATATTATAGATATCTGATAAATGACTGAGTTCATAAGATCATGGAGATTTGCTGAGTCATAAGACTGTTTGAAGTCTAAGGATCATGGCTTGACTGAGAGTATCATGAAAACATGACATGGCACTAGGTACACAGCTAATGTTTCGGGTATAAGTAACCCCAGGACTCGATGGAAGGAAACTGACAAAGCATAACTTACCTGAACATATAACTAACATCATAATCCATAATATATTTATCGAAGCATTCCATCAAAACATATGATAGGCATAACTTGTACATACATGGGGATTTGATGATATCATACTAGTTGGGCATTGTTCCTTCATCTAGGTATTTAATCAAACACATGGTAGGCATAGCACATATAGAAAACATTATACAACAATTAATCATCATGGTTCATATCTAATTTCATCATTCTAGGATACAAATCAATTCCTCATAAAATTGATCACCCAACATAGATTTGAATTCAATTGATCATTCTCAACATAAAACAAACTAACCCAACGTGAAATTCATAAAGAAATCCATAACTTAAATTTAGAAAAAGGATTCTTGGGCTTCATTGAGGAAAGGATTCCATTAATGAATACTATGCGTACCTTAGTTCATGGGTTCATGAAGATTAACGGTGAAACCTTCTTGAATTTGAATCTTCTATGAAAACCCTAGCTTGTTCTTGAGAGAAACTTGAGAGAAGAGAGTGTGTTTTGGGTGAAAAGTGGTTGAATCACGTGTTAAAGGGATTAAATAGGGGTAAAAAATTGACCCTTTTAACCCTGGATGTGTCATTTAATTTCAGTAAAATTTTCCCGAACTGGGCCCCTGGTGCAACGCGGCATTATCATGCCATGTCACTGGAAATTGACAATTGGGAAATTGAGGGATGGCGCAATGTGGAGTGATTATGTTTCCCCTACCTTCATGACCTAGAACGTTGGCGTGACGTGGGGGAAATCGCACTGAGTCACTGGAAAAAGCACAATTCTGAATTTGAGTACTGGTGCGACGCGCCATAATCACGGACACCTACTGGAAATTTCCAAATGCCATTTCCTCTTGTGGATCGGCGCACCACTAAATAATATGGCACTGTTTTACAATAAGAACTTGAAATAGTCAAAAATTCTTACCCGATTTTTGGATTTAAGAGAATCATATATCGATGGAAAGCTTATTGAATTTTTTCACATGAGAAAAAGTGAAAATCTTAATAATTCCTCATGGAATAATTATCATTCACTTTAGAAGCTAATACCAGGCATTCTTAGGATGAAATTGGCTAGAAATCTTTGGGTACTACAATTCTCCCCTTTGAGAACATTCGTCCTCGAATGAGACTGACTGAGAGGGGAAATAATATATTGAACATGAACTGAACATGAATAAATGGAACATAATATCATGACTGAAAAGTTGAACATAACATACTGAACATGCATATCTGATGCATGTGTAACTAATTCATGAATACATGACTGAATGTTCCAAGGAACTGAGTTTCTCACAATAAGAATCTATTTCTGATGCATAATTATATAACTGAGCTAATACATTAATGCATGATTGAATATTCAATGGTACTTGATACCAATTTTATACTGGAAACATGAACATAAAACTTAATACCAAAATTATGATGAACACTGATCATGAAACTAAGTAGGCTTAAGGAGAACTATTACCTTAAGCTTAATCTAAGTTGGTGGAGAAGAGGTGAGGATACTTGGTATGCATGTCTGCTTCTGCTTCCGAAGTAGCTCCCTCGACAGACTGATTTTGCCAAAGAACTTTAACTAGAGGGACTTCTTTGTTCCTCAATCTATGAGTTTGATAGTCTAAGATTTGGATTGAAATCTCTTCATAAGAGAGACTGTTCTGAACATCAATACTGTGAATAGGGACTACGATGGTGGATCAAATATACACTTCTTGAGAAAAGATACATGGAAGACTGGATGAATTAGGGCTAGATCTGAAGGCAATTCAAGCTCATAAGCTACCTTGCTAAAACGACTAAGAATCTTGAAAGGATTGATATATCGGGGACTGAGCTTTCCTTTCTTGCTGAATCTCTTTACTCCTTTCATGGGAGAGATCTTTAGATAGACCTGATCACCAACCTCAAACTCGAGGTCTTTTCTATGAACATCTGCATAAGACTTTTGTTGGATCTGAGTATCCTAGAGTCCTACTCTGATCTACTGGAGTTTTTTTAAGGTGTCAAAATACTAAGTCAGGACCTATGACTGAGGCCTCAGTAACTTCGAACCAACTAATTTGAGATTTACATCTCCTACCATAGAGAGCTTCGAATAGAGCCATCTGAATATTGGAATGATAGCTTTTATTATATGAAAACTCAATCAAAGATAAATGGTCATCCCAACTTTCCTTGAAATCAATTGCACACGCCCTTAGCATATCTTCTAAAGTCTGAATGGTCCTTTTTGCTTGACCATCTATCTAAGAATGGAAGGTTGTACTTAGATGAACTTGGGTACCGATACCCTTTTAAAATGCTTTCCAGAAATAAGAGGTGAACTGGGTACCTTTGTCTGAGATGACTAACTCCTTGATATAGAGTTTGGTGTAGCTGAATAAAAGGTATGAACTAGAAAAAAATAAGTTGATTTGGTCATTTTTCTGCAATGACCCAGAATAAATCATGCTGATGACGAGCTTAAGGCAAACCTATCACGAAGTCCATGTTCACAACTTCCCACTTCCAAGTAGGAATACTGAACTCCTGCATGGACACACTAGGCTTCTGATTCTATATCTTAACTTGATGACATTTAGAGCACTTAGCCACAGACTCTATAATGTCTCTCTTCATCCCACTCCACCAATAGATTTCGCCCAAGTTGCGGTACATCTTTGTGGCCCCTGGATGAATAGAGTAGCATGCGCCATGCCCATTTGCAAGAATTCGCTGCCTTAAGTCGTATATACTTGGAACACAGAGATGACCCTAACAACGTAAAACACCATCTCCTCCTTGGGAGAAAACCTCTACTTTCTGATCCTGAGCTGACTCTTTTAATTTGATAAGGCTGGGATCTCTATCTTGCTTTTCTTTCACCTATGAAAATAGAGATGATTCTGAACTAATCTAAACATATACACCACTCTCTGAAGAATCGACTAAGTGAATTCCTAGTCTGGTAAGCTGATGGACTTCTTGAGATAACTTCTTCTTACTATCCTACATTGAGAAACACTACTCATAGATAGCCTATTGAGAGCATCAACCACTATGTTGGCCTTGCTCGAATAATAAAAAACACTCATGTCATAGTCCTTCAATAGCTCTAACCACCTTCTCTGACAAAGATTGAGATCTTTTTTAGAAAAGACATACTGAAGACTTGTGATCAGTGAAGAAATCTACATGAACTCCATAGAGATAATGCCTCCAAATCTTTAATGCAAAGACTATGACTGCTAACTCAAGATCATGAGTAGAACATTTCCTCTCATGAGGTTTAAGATGTCAGGAGGCGTAGTCTATAACCTTACCATGCTACATGAGGACACAACCCAAGCCTACTATGGATGCATCACAACACGCCACGAACCCATTTAAACTATCTGGAAGAGCTAAGACTAGGGTTGAGGTAAGTTGAGTCTTCAACTCTTGAAAACTCTTCTCGTAAGGGTCTGACCACTAAAACTTGACTTTCTTCTAAGTCAATCTCAATATAGGGAATGCAATAGATGAAAATCCTTCAATAAACTATCTGTAATAGACAGCCAAACCCAAGAAACTCCTTATATTTGATGGAGAGAAAGGTCTTGGCCAATTTCTTACTACTTTAGTCTTTTGAGGATCAACTCTAATTCCATCACCAGAAATGATGTGACCAAGAAATTCTACTGACCTTAGCTAAAATTTGCACTTACTGAATTTGGTGAATAGCTGATGATCTCTAAGAATTTGAAGTACTATTCTGAGATGGTCTGTATGATCACGCTCATTGTGGGAATAGACCACAATATCATCTATGAAGACTATGATGAACATGTCCAAGTACTACTTGAACACGCGTTTCATCAGGTCCATGAAGGCTGCTGGGGAATTGGTAAGACCAAATAATATGACTAAGAATTCAAAGTCACCATACCGAGTATGGAAAGCTATTTTAACAATATCACTTTCTCTAACTCTGAGCTGATGATAGCTGGATCTGAGGTCTATCTTAGAGAAATAGCTGACACCCTGAAGTTGGTCAAACAAGTCATCGATTCTGGGAAGAGGATACTTGTTCTTGACTGTGACCTTATTGGGTTGATGGTAATCAATGTACATTCTGAGAGAACCTTCTTTCTTGTGCATGAATAAGACTAGCGTGCACCACGGGGAAATATTGGTCTGATGAATCCTTTATCCAAGAGATACTTTAACTATTCTTTCAATTCTCCGAGTTTTGCTAGTGCCATTCTGTATGATGGAATAGAGATAGGCTGAGTATCTTGAAGAAGGTCAATGCCGAAGTCTATTTCCCTTTCGGGAGAAATTCCTGGAAGATCTTTGGGAAAGACATCTAAATATTTATTCACTACTGAGACTAATTCAAGGCTGGGAGTTTTGGAACTAGTGTCCTTAACTCGAAAAAAATGATAGGTACATCCTTTAGATATCATTTTCCTTGCCCGAAAATAGGAAATAAGTTGACCCATGAAAGCAGATACACTACCCTTCCACTCAAGTACGGGTCCATTTGGAAACTAAAACTCAACTATTTTATTTCTACAGTTGATTGGGGCATAGCAGGAATAAAGCCAATCTATGCCGAGAATGATATCAAAATCAGTCATCTCTAATTCGACTAAGTCTGCAGAAGTGGCTTTCTGAAATATCATAACTGGGCAGTTCCTGTATACCTGTTGGGCTATGATGGTTTTTCCCACAGGGGTAGAGACTGAGAAGGGCTCTGCTAGAATTTTGAGATGATTCCAAAATCAACTGCTACTAGGGAGTAACAAAAGACAAAGAAGCTCCTGGATCTAGAAAAGCATAAACACGCACATAAAAGATATGTAACATACCAGTAACTACATCAAGAGAATTTTCCTGATCTTGGAAGGTCTGTAGAGCATATAGTCTATTTGGGTGTTGTTTGCTAGTAATACTGGTTATGGAACCCTGCTGATTTAGGCGACCAAACTGAGCTGAGTAGCGAAGATGACTCTGATAACTTGACTGAGGGAAGTCTCTAACCCTGTGGCTTGGCTTGCCACAATCAAAATAGACATCTCTGCCAGCTCTACAAGAACCCTTGTGGTTCTTACCATATTCTGACAAAGGGGATTCGTTCGAGTATTGCTGACACTGCCGTAAGACTTAGAGCCTGGCACTCTATCTCTGAACTTAGAAGCTAGAGCACTGGCTGAAGAAGGAGTTGGAATTGATGAATTAGGATGAAACTAAGAACAGTTTCCCCCTTCTGATTTAAGCTGACTAAAATTGAAGTTACCTATCTAGCTTTCTTATTCTAGTTTTCCCTCTGCTTAATCTTCTGCTACTCTATCTGCTGAGCATGGGTCATAAGTATGGCTAAAGTTATGTCACTATTTATCATGGCGGATCAGCACTTATTAACCACGCTAACATTTACCCCTGAAGTGAACTTACTCATCTTGGCTCTGCCTTCTACAACCACATGAGGAACATATCTGGATAATTGTGTAAAATTTAAAGATCTCTTTCACCGTCAAATTGCCCGCCTGAGGTTAATGAATTCTAGAACCTTAGCCTCTCTAAGCTCCTGAATAAAGAATTTGTCTAAGAATACAGTGACAAACTCCTCCCACTCTATAGGACCTGCATCATTTGAACTTTTGGACTTCCATTGTTTGAACCAAGTATGGGCCACATCCTGCAATTGGTATGTGGCTAACACTGCACTCTCAATAGTAGTCACCCCCGTTATGTCTGTCACTTTTTGAACTTGATCAATGAATTCCTGAGGGTCCTTATATACTTTAGACCCGTGGAAGGACAGAGGATTTATTTGGGTGAATTCCCAAATCCTAGCTGCAGCTGAGTTGTCTATTGGGTTAGCTAAATAACAACTGGTTTCTCATTATGGGCAGCTACTGACTGAGCAAAAGTGGTAACTGCGGTCCTGAACTCCGCATGAGAAATATGATCACCCAAAGGTTCTTCGGGTTGAGGGGCTGACTGATTTCTTCTTTTAGGAGGCATATTCTGAAATAAAGAGAAAAAGCGGATTAGACTGAGAGATTGACTTGTGATTATACTCACCGGCACGACATGAATACTGAAAGAAGGGAAACTGTTCCTAAACATCTCATAGCCTCTTGCACATAAATGTGGTGCGCAACACACCCATGCACAAAACTCTACTAGATGCAACTTTCAGACTTCCTAGGACTCTATTGAACCTTAGACTCTGATACCAAGTTAGTAATACCCCGATTTGCTGAGATGGAATGCTACACAGTGCTCATGATCTCGAAGGACCACAAGCTAATCTGTGATTGATATCTGTACCTATAGACTGAATAAAATACTGAATAATACAGAAACATACACTGAAAGGACAAAAGGTTCAATACTGAACATAAAATGGATGAGATAACATCTGTGGCATAATACAATACCCAAAACAAAACTGTAAACACTAAAGTTTGAAACATAATAGTCTGCATCTAGTCTAAAAGCCTCTACTGTCTGAATAATCTAAGTAAAAAGTTGATGGGACTTGTCCCCAACTAACTTCAGCTATTAACTAATCAATGAAATAGTGGAGAAATAATCATATCCTCGAAGGATGAGGACTCACTTTTATTTTAACTGCTGAGACTGGAATCTGCTGCTGATCTGGAACTCGTGTCTCTGAACCTATGTTGTAACATAAAAAGAAAGCACTATAGCATAAATGCATCAGTACAATAGAATGTACCGAGTATAAATGTCAGGTAAGATAATGCAAGGGTTAACATGGATAAATAATGCAAGCTGACTGTCTAACATGAATGTAAGAATGAATATATAAATACATAACTATAATTGACACTGTGATATCATGATTACTAAATTTGAATACTGATGACATGACATACTAAAACTGATATATATGATAGTATAAATAGTTGAATCTGAATGTAACTGATAATATGGGTGACTGTATCTGAAAATCCTAAATCTGATGGAACTATCTGAGTTCCTTACTATATCTGAGTCGATTGTATCTAACAGTCTTGAATCTAATGAACTATCTGAGTTCTTCTACTAAGACTGGTACTAAAACTATGGGAGGTATTATTTAACCGACATGCCCCTAATACGCTAATATGTTTGAGATAGCATCCAATTTGTAACCCCAATTGAAAGGGTGTCAATACCGCGCCACTGGTAAGGACAAGCTATGGGTGACCCTCATCTGATAGTGTCCTCTTTATAAGAACGGTAGGGACCATATCTGACAGTGCTTATTTATCTCATCAACTCTCATCGACAGTGTTGATGTCTCAACCTATGCTAGCTATATAGTTCTAAAATACAAGGATGACTGCAAAAGATCACACCCTCATTTAATAGTATGTGTCCCTATCCTTGGGTTCACTCGATGCTAATTTGTACTCCCATCTGAATGGACACCGAACATGATTTACTAGATTGAACATGGACTGAGTTACTCAATTTCGTTGACTGATGAAATATTACTGATATCTGACAACTGACTGAGTTCATGAGATCATGGAGATTTCCTGAGTCATAAGACTATCTTATGTCTAAGGATCATGGCTTTATTGAGACTAACATGAAAACATGACATGGCTCTAGGTACACAGCGAATGTTTCCGGTACAAATACCCCCAGGACTCGATGGAACGAAACTGCACAAGCATAACTTACGTGAACATATAACTAACATCATAATCCATAATACATTTATAGAAGCATTCCAACAAAGCATATGATAGGCATAACTTGTACATACATGGGGATTTGATGATATCATACTAGTTGGGCATTGTTCCTTCATCTAGGCATTTAATCAAACACATGGTAGGCATAGCACATATAGACAACATTATACAAAAATTAATCATCATGGTTCATCTATAATTTCATCATCCTAGGATTTATTCATAGGTTCACATGAAAATACGTCTATACAAATCAATTCCACATAAAATTGATCGCCCAACATGGATTTGAATTCAATTTATCATTCTCAACATAAAACAAACTAACCCAACATGAAATTCATAAAGAGATCCATAACTTGAATTTAGAAAAGGGATTCTTGGGCTTCATGGACGAAAGGAGTCCATGAATGAACACTATACATACCTTAGTTCATGATTTCATGAAGATTGACGGTGAAACCTTCTTGAATTTGAATCTTCTAGGAAAACCCTAGCTTGTTCTTGAGAGAAACTTGAGAGACGAGAGTGTATTTTTGGTGAAAAGTGGCTGAATCACGTGTTAAAGCGCTTAAATAGGGGTAGAAAACTGACACTTTAAACTCTGGACGCATCATTTAATTTTAGTAAAATTTTTCCAAAATGGGCCCCTGGCATGACACGGCGTTTTCGTACCATGTCACTAGAAATTGACAATTGAGAAATTGAGGGATGGCATGACGCGGAGCCATCGTGTTTCCCCTTCCTTTATGACCTGAAATTTTGGCGCGACGCGGGAGAAATCGCGCTGACACTGGAAAAAGGACAATTCTGAATTTGAGTGCTGGCACGACGCGTCATAATCGTGGACACCTACTGGAAATTGCCAAATGCCATTTTATCTTGTGGGACGGAGCGCCACTGACTAATATGGCATTGTTTTACGATGGAAACTTGAAATAATCATAACTTCTTACCCGGTTATCAGATTTAAGCGAATCGTATATTGATGGAAAGTTTATTGAATTTTTCCACATGACAAAAAGTGAAAATCTTGATAATTCCTCATGGAATAATTATCATTCACTTTAGAAGATAATGTTAGGCATTCTTGAGATGAAATTATCTAGAAATCTTTGGGGTATTACACCATCTATATACCTAAATTACTTTCATAGCTCTATAAGTTTCAACTAAATTCTCTTTTACAACATCACGGGAAGCCTAAAGCAACAATACTTAACCACCAAATAATTTATTAATATCCTATACCTTTCTAACACAATAAATACCATCAATAACTCTTTTCCTACTTCAAGCAAACAACAATTCACCCTAAATAATAACTCTTTCTCTACCTTCCACTAAACTAACATGGAAGGACATATCACCTCACTAATAACTTGATCATATGTAAAATTTCATCTATTTACATTCGATCAATCGCCATCAACACCTTTCTTACCACTACACTTCTATACCCATGCTTCCAACTATATGAAGATTCTACTACTTATGAATCATAATACTTTAGGTTCATACTATCTCCTCTCATGAGAGCTATCTATATAGAAGGATTAATGAAGAATCTAAATATATATCTTCTTCTATCTCAACTGAACAAATCATAAGGATGATAACATAGCTTTCAACTTATGGAACTTGTAACACATTAGCGAGCTCCTCTCAAGCCCTTTTTATGACTTTTGAAATTGCTGATAGTAAATGTGAGAGCATCATCTTTGGAGAAATTGAAACTTGCTAATCATGTTATCAAAAGAATATAACACAGATGGAGAAGTATGGATTAACACATGAATCGAAAAAAGTTTCTGAAGGAGCACCTTTATAACACGATCTAGAGTATGAAAGAAATAAAACTTTTCTTAAATGCTTTGTATCCTCTCGAAGAAAAATACAATGTCTATGTAGAATTCTGCAAGACTCTACTAGACACAACATCATAGTTACCCTAGGACACTTGAACTCTATACTCTGATATCAAGTTTATACCACCGCGATACTACCCCCTGGACGTCACATGGTGCTCAGGACCACAAATGATCCCAAGCTAACATAAATATCAATACATAAATATAAAAGAAATAAGCGGAAGATAAATCTTTTATGAAAATTATCAATAGAAAACTATATTAAAATAATTACAACCCCAATTATATGAAACAAAACTGGAATCAAATACATTAACTCTAGTGACTGTCTATGAAGCCTCTACTAATATTGACTGTAGGTAGCTGGGACATGACTCCAAGCTATCCTTAATCAATAAGACTGTATAAAGAAAAATAAAATACTTCTCAAACTATGACTGACTCAAGCTTTAGAATCAAAAGGACTCATCACGTGCTGACCGAAAACTGCAAACTATCTGAATATGATGTGCGTGCTAGAACTCATACCAACATTATGAGACAATGTAGCACATTGACATATATGTGGATCAGTACTTTTGGAATGTACTGAGCATGTAGGGGTGAATGCATAAGTAAAAAAACTAATGCAATAAGTCAAATAAACTTTCCAAACGGCATGCTAAATGTAAGTGACTCACCTTGGCTTGAATAATCAAAACTGACAAATCATAGATCATGAGTGATAAAGCATAAAAGAAATTCTTGTGAGACATCCCACTTAGTTCTAATAAAACTGTACTCTGATTTTGTTCTTTTAATAATGCAGGCTAAGTGAAAAGGGCTCACCTTTATCAATCTTAAAACATAAAGCTAAAATCCAATAACTGAAGTATTAGGTAAGAAAATATCTGAGTAAATTTGTGAGCCTTTACTCTTAGTTTTATCAAAAACTATTCTGACATTTTGTTTTAGGATTTAGGGACTTTGGGAGGCTCTTCTAACCGAAAAAAATCCATTTTAGCCATTATGGAGTCCAACATCTTGTTCCCCTAAGGTGAAAAACTCATGTTGGGGAGAGGTTGTATACTCTTACCAAGGAGTATAGCCTTCCCTTAAGTGATCACAAACTTAGCCCACTATGGGCAATTAATCTTAATCCTACAGTGGCTTGTTGTTTTGGGCCATGAGACCCTTGAAACATACCCAAATTGGTGCTAAATACTACTCCCATTCTTTTCCTCAGAATTTTAGGAAATCTACCTTAAAATAGCACAAGGGATTCCTAATCACCAACTATATGAACAATGTGGATTCCTTAGCTTAGGATCAAAAGATCAATTCTTTCTTAAATCTTAGTAAACAATCATCAAAGAGGTTTTAAATCGTGATCTTTTGAAATATCAATACTCAATCTCAAGGCTTAAAACCCGTTCTTTAAGGTCATGAAAATTCATAGAAAAACATCATTCTTAATATATTTCTTAAAATTATTCAATAATTTCAAGATAATGAAATCATAATCACAATATCATGTTTAGACTCAGTTGGAAATCTATAATTAATGTATCAAATCATACTCATGGAGTTCAAATCATTAAAGATATTTTTTTAAATCTAGACAAATATGGACTTTGATACTTCAATCGCTTTATAAATCCAAAACTCAAAACAAGATACTTTGGATATGAACGCTAATTACAATTCATGAAAATTCATATTTAAAAACTAGTTTTCAGCACAAAGATGAAAGTATTATCAATGTTCATAACCCCACATACCTTGTTTGATTAGTTGGATGTAAAAGATTGGACTTTGAATCTCTAATGGTGTTCTTGAAGCTTCATCTTGAAGTTTTTCAATTTGGAAACCTGGTTTCTTGCTTTTCTTAGAGAAAATTTGATGAAGTTCTTGTTGTTCTTGAGGGGGCTAGGGTTTTCTTGGAGAGAAATGGATGAATAATAAGGTATCTAATGCTTTTAGGGGCTGAAATTATGTGTTATGGATGGTTTTGGGTGAGGATAATTGACCAAAGTTACCCTAGACACTTTAAAAACTGAAGCAGTGTGTGAAATAGCTCTATATTGCATTGGCTATCACGTTGGGGACAGCAATACATCACATCGCGTCACTATCACGTCAGCTTACTACCTCTCACTAAAAATATCATAATGTTTTACTCGGGTATTAGATTAAGGAGAAATTTCTATAGTTGGAAAGCTAACTCAATGTTATAAAATATGGTTGTTCTTGAGGTGAAATATTCTATGTATATAAAAAGTTATACACGTTCAAAGTTAACCCTAGTAGAATCAAATACAAAGCTTTAGCTTAATCAAAGGCTCTTAGATCAACTTCACTCTAAGTGCTTCCTATGAACATTTTTTTCCTTGAGAGAACTTCACACACTAGGATAATGACCATTAAAATTATATCTACTTGAGAATCATTTAGATTGGAGCCTATATATGTAAGAACGATAGGTAGAATTCTAGTACGAAAATACGGGGTGTTACATTATCTACTCCTTAAAATTATTCATTCTCGAATGATGGATAGGAACTTTTTGAAGTCTTAGAAGTATGGAATAAGGTAGACAGGATGTTTTTTCTAAAAGAGGATATAACTGAGCTAAAACATTAAAACTTTGATCAAGAAACTAATTTCTGAACTGACTTGACTTTACTTACTATAAGAAGTTGATTCATGCTGAGAGTTTAGACCTCACTTGAAGTGTTCATGATACAATCACACATATAGAACTGAAAAGTGATAACTTATGCAAGCACGAATCACGAAACAATGAGATTAAGATCATGCAATGGATATTACACTGTCTTAGCAGGAATACTTGGAAAACTTAGGTCATTCATTAAATACTTATGAAATGAATCATGGCTAAATATTTGAATTGCAGATATAATGCATGGAATGAACTGAATTACCTCATGAAATGTCCTTACTCATAAAAATTCAGATAGTAAGACTAGATGGAAAGTTGGAAATCTATAGGAACTTATCTGTTTGGTTGCTAAACTAGGTTGCAGGCTATATAGACTGGATCATACTGACCGCTCATACTCAAATAGAGTATTTATTCAACACTCTTCTACTAAATTCTACTAATGTTAGGGATCAAAGAATTTTGGGCATGATCTGAACAAAACTTCTAACTAAGGAGTCACAACAATGACACCACTTTATAGCATGGAATATAGACATATAGATTATAAGCTAGGATAGAATTACTAGGCCTTAGGAAATGCAACTTCTTTCTTTCAAGCTTAGAAACACTTCTTGCATACTCCCTCAACTATACTTTTTACCTTAAATACCATACTCATTTAATTCAACTTATAATTCTCACATGGGCATTGCCAAATCTATCTACTAATGTCTAAACTAAAATAAATCCTCTCACCGTGATCAAGCCTAACTCAAAATCACAAGATAAAACACGCTAAACCATAATACTAGTCTAAACCACATGATTCAATCTTCTATGTCTCTTCTAGATATCACACCCTAAGAGTAACGTGCCTTACCGCTTTAATGACTAACTTTGAACTCTTACTATGGATTCACCAGTGCATATTACATTCCTCCACTTATATTACAACACGACATTCAAGCCTTTCTTTATAACCACTTATGATCTTCAAGGAAAACACCCGTAAAGTCATTGTTCACATATTCTCTAAGCCTCTAAAAATACCAACTTTCTTGCACTATACTTAAGAACATGCACAAAAATTTTTAAATAACCATGACATGTATTAGAGACTTGGCCTCAATCTTACTTCATACTTTAGCGTTAGATAGAAAAGCATAAGTAACATTTCTTAATGAGGGTGTTCAACTCCCGCTCATCTAAACCTTTGCTTATCCATCATCATCACCACTATCTTAGCGTAGGAACAGGTCACTGAAGGGCTAACACATAAGAACCTGAAGCACGAAAGAATACTATACATAACTCTAATAGTTAACTTAGGCCTGAAGAATAGAATATCAAAGGCATGGATTCATTAATGAGATCTAAACTAAGGACATACGTGATATAGACTGGATTTCACTAGGATCATGTGTTTTTGACAACTCATCATACTCTAAAACATGAGTTCATACTCATCATAAGCTATTCAACATAAGACTACAGTTCATAGATTTATGAGGGATAACTCAAATCACAGAGTGAAGTTGTTACATACTTACCAGAAGATTAGAATGGACTTAAGTACGTATGAAGTGTATAAGCATTGGCCTTTGGCATGGATTTGGTGTGATAATAATTGAATTCTTAGGAATACTCTAGAGTAAGAACGGATCACTATCTTATCACAACTCTTATTGACATGTATCACAATCTAATTCTCAAAACTTGATTTGGTTCTGCACTCTACCATCTCCCCCTTAGGTCAAAGCCTATATTCTAAGATTATGGGTCAACTCCATATCCTCGAGACTTAGCCATAATTCCATCATTCTAATGTTTACACTAAAATTATAAACTCAAAAGAATAAACTATATTTCAAACTTACTGAATTTATTCTTGAACAACCATTTTATATTCCATACTTTAACTTTCTATCTTCAATAATCATCATCAAAGACTTACACTCTTATTTGCAAACATATCCACCTCACTAAACTCATAATCATAGCTTACAAAGATCACACTTCTATACATATATTTTTCCCAAAGGATAAGAACCAAAATCATACTTAAAAGACTCAACACCATCTATCCAAAACTCCTCAACTTAGCTATTAAGAACACCATGTATTATATAACTAGCCTTCTTCCACTTAACAACTCAAGGGTACTACTAACCACACATGACACTTAATAACCTTAGAAAATAGTGAAACCCCATCTCACCTTGGTTACACCTCTACATCATACCTACAACATCATACTTAAAACATCATACTAAATCTCAAATCAATAAACTTAAATTCTTGCATTCACTATTTCAAGCCTATTAGTTCATCTCCACATAACTGGAATCACTAACCAAGAAACCATTACATCCACCTTAATGATCATCCACTATTCAATCTTAGTGTCTAGTGCTAGGCATGGCCAATAACCTAACCTCACTTACTATTTTCACTTGGAAGCTATAAAATAAGACATCAAGAAACACTAGTCCACTAGAACCCCATAACAACCATAATCGATGACAATCCTATGGTTTAAATTATTAAAAATAATTAGCATATCCTCCCTCTACACATTATGACTATTTACCCATCTATACAGCTAAATTACTTTCATAGCTCTATAAGTTTCAACTAAAGTCCCTTTTTAAAACCTCAAGGGAAGCCTAAATCAACAATACTCAACCACCAACTACTTTATTAATATCCTATACTTTCTAACATAATAAATACCATCAGTAACTTCTTTCCAACTTTAAGCAATCAATAATTCACCCTAACTAATAACTCTTTCTCTACCTTCCACTAAACTAACATAGAAGAACATATCACCTCACTACTAACTCGATCATATGTAAAAGTTCATCTAAGTACATTCAATCAATTGCCATCAACACCTTTTTTACCACTACACTTCTATACCTATGCTTCCAACTATAAGAAGGTTCAACTACATATAAATCATAATATTTTAGGTTTATACTATCTTCTCTCATTAGTGCTATCTATTTAGGAAGATTAATGAGGAATCTGAATACTTATCTTATTCTATCTCAACTGAACAAGTCCTAAGGATGAGAACATAACTTTCAACTTATGGAACTTGTAACATATTGGCGAGCTCCTTTCAAGCCCTTTGTATGACTTCTGAAATTACTGATAGTAAATGTGAGAGCATCATCTTGGGAGGAATTAAAACTTGCTAATCATGTTATCAAAAGAATATAAGATAGATGGAGAAGTATGGATCAACACAAAAATTGACTGAACTTTCTGAAGGAATACCTTTACAGCACAATCTAGTGTATGAAAGAAAGGAAACTTTTCTTAAATGCCTGTAGCCCCTCAAAGAAAAATGCAGATATCTCTGTACCATTTCGCAAGACTCTACTAGACATGGTTTCATAGACACCCTAGGACACTTGAAGTCTGTCCTTTTATACCAAGTTTATAACACCCCGAGACTACCACCTAGACATCACACGGAGCTCAGAACCATAAATATTCCCAAGCTAACCCTTCTACTAGCATAACTAATGAGCAGTTGGATAAAATACATAAATATAAATGAAATAAGTGGAATATAAATCTTTTATGAATATGATCAATACAAAACTATATTAAAATAATTATAACCCTAATTATATGAAACAAAACTAGAATCAAATATATTAACTCTAGTGACTGTCTATGAAGCCTCTACTAGTATTGTTGTAGGTAGCCGGGACATGACCCCAAGCTATCCCTAATCAATACAATTGTATAAATAAAAATAAAATACTACTCAAACTATGACTGAATCGAGCCCTAGAATCAAAAAGAGTCATCACCTGCTGACTGGAAGCTGCAAATTGTCTGAATATGATGTGCGCGCTAGAACTCATACCTACATTATGAGACAATGTAGCACATAGACATATGTGGATCACTACTTTTGGAATGTACTGAGAATGTAGGGTGAATGCATAAGTAAAAACAATAATGTACTAATTCAAATAAACTTTCCAAACTACATACTAATTGTGAGTGACTACCCTAGCTTGAATGATCAAAACTGACAAATCATAGATCATGAGTGATAAAGCATAAGAAAATTCTTGTGAGACATCAAACATAGTTCTAAAAAATCTATACTCCGATTTCATTCTTTAAATAACACAAGCTAAGTAAAAAAGGCTCACATTTATCAATCTTAAAACATAAAGGTGAAATTTGATAACTGAAGTGTTATGTAAGACAATATCTGAATAAATTTGTGAGCATAAAACTTAGTTTTCTCAAAACTATTCTGGCATTTTATTTTAGGATTTAGGACTTTGGAAGGCTCTTCTAACGTATAAACCATGTGAGTCGGCATGTAGTCCAACGGCTTGTTCCCCTAAGGGGAAAACCTCATGTTGGGGAGAGGTATTATACTTTTGCCAAGTAGTATAGCCTTCTCGTAAGTGATCACTGACTTAGCCCACTATGGCAATTAATCTTAATCCTACGGTGGCATGTAGTTCGGGGGCATGAGACCCTTAAAACATACCCAACTCGGTGCAAAATATTACTCCTATTCTTTTCCTTAAAACTTTTAATAATCCACCTTAAAATAGCACAAGGGTTTATAATGAAAACCAATTATGCTTCTTTATTTTAATCACCAACTATATCAATAATCTGGATTCCTTAGCTTAGGATCAAAAGATAAATTCTTTCTTAAACCTTAGTAAACAATTATCAAAAAGGCTTAAAATCATGATCTTCTTGAAATATCAATATGACTCTCAGGGCTTAAAACACATTCTTTAACCTCATGAAAATTCATAGTAAAACATCATGATGAATATATTTCTTAAAATTCTTCAACAATATCAAGATAATGAAATCAAAATCACAATATCATGCTTAAACTCAGTTGGAAATCAATAATCAATGTCTTATATCATGCTCATGGTGTTCAAATCATAAAAGAGAATTTTTAAAATAAAGACAAATATGGACTTTCATACTTCAATCACTTTATAAATTCAAAACTCAAAACAAGATACTTTTGGTTTGAACTCTAATTGCAATTCTTGTAAATTCATCTTTAAAAACTAGTTTTCGGCACAAAGATGAAATGAGTATCAATATTCATAACCCCACATACCTTGTTTGATTAATTGGATGTAAAAGCCTGAACTTTGAATCTCTAATAGTGTTCTTGAAGCTTCATCTTGAAGATTTTCAATTTGGAAACATGGGTTCTTGCTTTTCTTAAAGAAAAGTTGATGAAGTTCTTGGTGTTCTTGAGAGGGATAGGGTTTTCTTGGAGAGAAAAGGATGAATAATAATGTATATAATGCTTTTAGGGGATGAAATTATGTGTTATGGACAGTTTTTTGTGAGGGGAATTAACCAAAGTGACCCTAGACACTTTAGGAACTGAAGCAGTGTATGAAATAGCTTTGTATAGCATTGGCTACCACATTGGGAACAGCAACACGTTGCGCCGCATTACGTCGCTATCGCATTCACTTATTGCCTCTCATGAAAAATGCCATAATTTTTTACTCGGGTATCAGATTACGGCAAAATTGGTATCGTGGGAAATCTAACTCAATGTTATAAAATACGGTTGATCTTGAGGTGAAAAATTCTACGTATATATAAAGTTATACATGTTCAATTCAACCCTAGTAGAATCAAATACCATGATTTAGCCGAATCAAAGGCTCTTAGCTCAACGTCACTCTAAGTGCTTCCTATGAATATTTTTCACCTTGAGAGCACTTCACACACTAGGATAATGTTCATGAAACTTATACCCGCATGAGAATTATTTGTATTTGAGCTTATACATGTAGGAATAATAGTTTGAATTCTTGCGCAAAAATACAGGGCGTTAAACGATCCTATACTTATCAAGATATTGGATGTTGTTCAGTAGCAGAAGGTTGAGGTTTTCACCCAAGGGGGAGATGGTGTGCTTCACTATCAAGGTCGGGTTTGTGTTCCCAATATAGATGGGTTAAGGGAAAGAATATTGGTTGGGGATCACAGTTTGAAGTACTCGATTCACCCAGGTGCTACTTAGATATACCACTACTTGCGGGAAATCTATTAGTGGAAAGGTATTAAGAGGGACATAGCAGAGTTTGTGGCCAAGTGTCCCAATTGCCAGTACGAGATCAACATTCCTACTTGTAAGTGGGAAGTAATGAATATGGACTTCATTATAGGGTTTCTTTATATCAGACGTAAGCATGATTCAATTCGGATTCAATTTATATATTTGTGAGTTAGCAAGGATTCATGGGATACCCTTATCCATTTTTTCAGAAAGAGGAACACAATTCATTTCCTAATTTTGGCATTCATTTTACAAAGTCCTTGGTACAAAGGTGAAGCTTAGTATAATTTTTCATCCGTAGAGAAATGGTCAGGCTAAGCACATAATTCAGATGTTAGAAGATATGTTAAGAGCATATGTGATAGACTTTAAGGGAACATGAGATAATTAATTAACTTTGATTGAATTTTCCTATAATAACAGTTATCACGCTAGTATTTAGATGGCTCTGTTTTAAGCACTGTACAAGCATAGGTATAGGTCACCTATAGGTTGGTTTGAATTTGGTAAAGCAACCATAGTCGGGTTGGACTCTATTCTTGAAGCTATAGAAAAAGTCTAGTTGATTATTAAGAGGTTTAGAATCGCTCAAAGTCATCATAAGTTATATGCTGACATAAGGAGAAGATAACTAAAGTTTGAAGTGGGTGATTGTGTGTTGACACGACCCGCCGACCCTAGGCCTTGTCGTAATAGGCATCCTAAGTCCAACCAAAATTGGGGACCCTCCTCTTTTACCCAACCCAAGCACCTTTATCTAGCCTTACATGAGCTGAATTTTGATTATATAACAAATAGCATTATTGTTCTCATTAAGATTCTAGGATAGGGTCATAACTATGACCGATCCAACTGAGTCCAACCATATCACAAAAATTGCCCAACCATACCAACAAAACTATAAACCATAAACCAAAAAGGAATACCAAAACATAATATGAAATTCAATACCAAAATGTAGAAGGATGGAACAACCTACAATATCGTCCAATGATGTTAGCCCACCGGTTCATTCATATGCCAAGGCCGACAGCAATACCACCCTACCCATACCAACCCCCAGAAATACCATAAACCCTATATCCGAAAGAGTAAACAAATCAAGTTGGGACATGGCCACAATCATGGCCAAAACCAATATCCAAAAAAAGTGTCTAAACAAATCCATAACATGAAATACTGCCTTCCGAAAGGATAGAAGCTCACCACTTTAGTCCAAATGCTGATACCGAATTAGCGTTCTAAACAAGAGGAGTAGAATGATCGATTCTAGCATAGAGTGGATATACAGTCGTTTGTAGATGGGGTTAGCGAATGAACGCTATCATAAATCTTAGGATAGGGATAAGATAATGTCAGTCACAAAACCAAGTGAAACCATCCTTAATGCATACAATCATACGCGTATATAAGTAATGGGAAAGGGAACCAATTTTAGCATGCATTAAAACCTTTACTAGGGTTATATAGCTTTGCCGTCCTAACAACCCATGGGCCATATGGGTTTAGCTTCCCCTGCTAAAAGGGCCCCAGTGCATGTAGGCACACAGCCAGGGAATATCCCATGGTATGACTAGTACATCCCTCCAATATAAAATGTGACACTCGTACGTGGTCAGCAAAGACCCCTCATATCAGCAAATATGATTTTTCAATTTCTGACCCTCGAGACCGCCACCTTCCATGGCTTAGATACACTCCCCGCCATTAATACCCAATTAAAAGCATGTCCAAAAAATCCGTTTACCATTTATTAACCAAGTTCAATATTAGTGGTATCGCCATACCACCCCATTATTTGTAAGTAATTTATATAGCTAAACCATTTAGGTTAGGGAACCTTAGGTGCCCTTCTTTTTACCATATTAAATCCACTTGGGAGACTTCCATGTTATCCACAAGCATAACCATTTAGCCTTTAACCTTTTCAAACCATTTAAACCTTACATAAATCTTTCATCCAATTTAAAAAATGTAACAGTTCCATTAAAAGAAGTAAATGCAATAAATATATCTTTATAAGTATTTTATCAAACACCTTGGGGGCATAATATAACCAAACCCAATTCCAAAGACCATTAAACCATTACCATCAAATCCAACTGTTCAAATCCACTATTAATGTATATAAAATCATAACTAAGACCATTGGAAACCATAACCAAGCATTTAATATCAAAACCCCCATAAAATTATTGAAAACCATAATCATGAAATAGTAAAATCGTAAAATCAATCATGTAAACCATGCCTTTAGTTGAAATTACAATGCGGGAAGAGAATCATGCCTTATACCAAAGAATTAATGGAAAGAGATCAACAAGAAAGCCCAAAAATAATCCGTAAAATGAAACCCTAGCCTTCTTTCCCCAAAAGCTCTTGAGAGAATTAAGAGATGTTTTGGAGTAGTTTCTAAGTGTTAATGAATAGAATAATATGGTAAATAACCTCCTAGGTGTATTAGAATTCATTGGACCTAATTAGGGTTAGTAGGGAAATATCTAGAATACCCCTACTTAAAACCCTTAAAACCTGTCACAGGGATATGACTGATCATCACGAGTCGTACCCTTCTATACGATCGGTACCCACCACTCGTATCCAAACCTCAAATTGGGATCAAACATTGTCTAGTAAACCACTCATCTAACCAAGTCGTAACCACAGCATGCAATTCGTACCAATGACTTATATCCCTAGCAGGATGAAATACCAGGAGGATCAACACTTTCCCCCATATGAGTCCTTGATATGACTTATATCAATCCTTTATGACTGATACCCATAAGTTATATCCATTCCAGTGACCAAAGTTATCCCATCAACTAACACTAGTCAACATACAATAGGACTATACCACTCGTACCCCAGCATACGGCTCATACCCATGATACATATTGGATCTGGACAACAGATTTCCATAAAATTTTCTAAGAGTCAAAACCCAGGTTGTTTTAGTTCCCTACACTAGGAACATTCATCCCCGAATGATGAACGAGGTAAGGTAACTACACACAAAGTCATTTGCATTATCAAACACCCCTTCAACAAAGTTTTAAAACAAAGAGGCAAAGATGTTAATCTTTTCTTTAACAAACTTTGAAAATAAAGAAGTGTTCAAGACACATACCTTTCAAACGAATCCCAGGAGCAGAAAACAAATGTGGATACTTGGACTTCATGTCCTCTTCCATATCCCAACTTGTTTCTTCCACCTTATGGTTCTGCCATAGAATATTAACTGAAGCCACATCCTTTGTCCGCAACCGACCAACTTGCCTATCTAATATCTCAATCGGTACTTCTTTATAAGACAGAGAATCCGAGATACCCAATACTTCAAAAGAAACAATTAAAGAAGGATCCCCAAGACACTTATTTAACAAAGAAACATGAAAGACTAAATGAACAAAACTTAAGCTAGATGGAAACTCCAAATCATAAGCCATATTTCCAACTCTTCGCAAAATCACATAAGGAACAATATACCGAGGACTGAGTTTCCCCTTTTTGCCAAACCACACCACTCCCTTCATTGGAGATACTTTGAGGAACACCTTATCCGCAACCTAAAACTCCAAGTCTCTATACCTAATATTCGCATAGGACTTTTGGTGACTTTGGGAAGCTCTAAGCCTATCCCAAATCACCTTAACCTTTTTCACCGCCTGATAAACTAAATTTTTACCAAACATGTCTGCTTCTCCAAGCTCAAACCACCTAATAAGAGATCTGCACCTCTTACTATACAATTCCTAGATATAAGCCATACCAATACATAAATGATAACTATTCTTGTAAGCAAACTCCACCAAATATAGATGCGCAATCCAATTGCCACCATAGTCAATCACATAGGCTCGAAGCATATCCTCCAATGTTTGAATAGTTCTCTTTGGTTGCCCATCCAACTGTGGATGAAAAGCAGTACTCAGATTGACCTTAGTCCCTAACCCTTTCTAAAAAGACCACCAAAAAAGAGATATAAATTGTGTACCACGATCAGAAATAATTAAGACAAGTACCCCATCCAGCTTTACAATCTCCTGAAGATATAGCTTCGCATAGTCCTCCACCGAAAAGGTGGTCTAGACTTGCAAGAAATACGCAGAATTGGTCATCCTATCCATGATGACCCAAATTAGCATACTGATTCTGACATCGAGGAAGACCGGTAGCAAAATCCATATTGATCACTTACCATTTTCATTTGGGAAAATCAATTTCTAGATACAACCCACAAGGCCTCATGTGCTCCACCTTAACCTATTGACACACTATACACTTGTCTAGGAAATAAGCCATATCCCTCTTTTGGCCATTCCACCAATATATCTCCTTGAGATTATGATACATCTTACTTAAGTTGGGATGAACAACATAGCGTGACTCATTTTTCTCAGCCAAAACCCTTTATCATAGCCTGTCTATTAGGAACACACAAGTTTCCTTGGTACCATTAAGTACCATCACCACTGATCTCAAACACCACTACTTTCTGCCCACCAACATCACTCTTGATTTTTATCAAGACAGGATCTAACACTTGCTTCTCTTTAATCTCTACACCAAGAGATAATTAAACCATTTTTTACACCATTACACCACCATCTTTAGTGTTCAAGAGATGAGCTCTAAGATTAGCCAAGCAATGAATATCCTTCACCAATTCCCACTTTTCTTCCTCCACGTGAATTAAATTCCCAATGGATAACCTACTAAGAGCGTCAGCAACCACATTAACCTTACCTGGAGGGTAATAAAGACTTATATCATAATCCTTGAGAAGTTCAAGCCACCTCCTCTGCATGAGATTAAGATCTTTCTAAGTGAACACATACTAAAGACTCTTATGATCAGAAAAATATATATATGTAAACACCATACAAATAATTCTGCAATAATTTTAAAGCCAACACAACCACCAATAACTCCAAATCATGAGTACGATAATTACTTTTATGTACCTCCTACTGCCTAGAAGCATAGGCAATCACCTTCTTATGCTGCATCAAAACAAAACCAAGCCCTACCAGAGATGAATCGCAATAAGCCACAAACCCATTACTACCTTTCAATAAGGTCAGAATTTGAGCCAAAGTCAACTTATCCTTCAACTTCTCAAAACTCCCTTCACAAGCATTTGACTAAGAGAACTTAACTTTTTTCTGAGTCAACTTAGTCAAAGGAGCAGTTATTAAAGAAAAGCTTTCCATAAATCACCTATAATACCCAACTAATCTAAGAAGCTCCGAATATCGGATGAAGTCGTAGGCCTAGGCCACCTCTTCACCACAACAACCTTCTGCGGATGCACCATGATACCTTCATTCAAAATAATATAGCCCAAGAAAGTCACAACATTTAACCAAAACTCACACTTAGAGAACTTGGCATACAACTATTTTTCCTTTAAGGTTTGTAACACCATACGAAGGTGATTAGCATAATCCACCAGACTCTTTGAATAAACTAGAATGTCATCAATAAACACAATGATAAAGAGATCCAAATACTACCTTAACACTATATTCATCAAGTCCATAAATGCTGTCAGAGCATTAGTAACCCAAATGACATCACCAAGAACTCAAAATACCCATACCGTGTACAAAAACCTATCCTAGGGATATCCACCTCCCTAATCTTAAGCTGATGGTACCCAGACCAAAGATATATCTTAGATAAGAACTTGGCACCTTGTAACTAGTCAAATAAGTCATCTATCTGAGAAACAGGATACTGGTTCTTGATCGTCACCTTGTTCAACTGACTATAGTCAATGTACATCCGATTGGAACCATCCTTCTTGGACAAAAAAAACACTAGTGCACCCCATAAAGAAACACTAGGATAAATAAACCCCTTATCCAGAAGATCCTTAAGTTGCTTCTTGAGTTCCCTTAACTCAGCCAGAGCTATTCTATATGTAGGAATAGAAATTGGACGAGTGTCCGAAAGCTAATCAATACCAAACTCTATTTTCCTATCTTGAGGAACACCAGGAAGATCATTTGAAAAGACCTATGGAAACTCATTAACCACAAGTACCGAAGACAAAGAAGGGCCTTCCAAGTTAAAATCTTTAACCCAGACTAAGTAATAAAGACAACCCTTAGAGATTAAACTCCAAGCTCTAAGATAAGAAATAAACCTCCCCCTATGAGCTAAGGAACTACCTTCCCATTTAATAACCGGTTCACCAAGAAACTTAAAGATAACTCTAATGGTCTGACAATCTATAGACGCATAACAAGAATTCAACCAATCTATACTTAAAATTACATCATAATCTACCATATCTAACTTAAACAGATCCACCAAGGTCTTCTTGCTACTAACTGATACCAAACCCCCCTATAGACTCTCTTAGCAATTACCAAGTTACCTATCAGGGTAGAAATAGAAAAAGGATTTGAAATAACTTTTGGATCAAAACCAAAAGACACATCCATATATGGAGTCACATAAGAAAGAGTAGACCCCAGATCAAGAAAATAATATACATCACGAGAGAAAAGCTATAAAGTACTAGCAGCAAGAGTAGTAACAGAAGCAGATGCCATACCACCGATTCTAGGAGCAGAAGAAGAAGCCACAGGAATCTTATTCACCCAGTAACAACTTTATTGACTGGACAATCCCTGAGCCGATGGCCTGCCTGTTTATACTTAAATCACTTATCCCTTTCTTCATCATAATAACCTCGATGAAGACAACCACAGAATCGACAAGGAAGACACAAAGAAACTAACTGACCCCCGCTCGTCTAAGATTGGGAAACTTATGCCCAAGAATGATCACCACCTTGATGACGTCTATCTCCCAACTGATAAAGAACTCTAGCAGAAAAGATCCTGAACTTCCCTATTTTTTTTCCGCCACTTGACTCCATCTCTACCACCCTAAGACTAAGCACCTCCCTGGTTAGAAAACCTACTCATCTTTCCCTGCCTATCCCCAAAATCCATTTGCTTTCTCTTTTTATTCTCAAGATTTCTATATCCTTAATTAGCAAGGTGATCTTACTCTTAAAAATCAAATCTCTAGTCAACCAAAAAAGTAAAATTCCTCATTCATAGTCTCATATCAGGAGAATACTTTGATAGCTGATGGAAAATCAAAGAATATTCCTTTATAGATAGTTCTTTTTGTTTAATTTTGGTATTTTATTTACAAATAAGCAAATTTAATCATAAATGGACCGACCCATTTAAATAAAGATAGCCTGGTACTATTATACTGACCCAGCCCAACCTGGGTCCAATTTAAATACATATAACCAAAGTAGGGTTTCTAATTAGTGCTAAGTTTTATAATTTTCTTCTATTTCATGCCTCTCTCAAAAATAAAGATCTCTTTTACAAACTTTAGGTTCCATTGACTGATGTCTAGGTGATCAATGTTATGCCTTCATTATTATGGCTTCCTTGTGATATTAGCTTGCAGAAGTAAGTAGGACCTCATTTTTTTTGTTCAGCTTTTAGAACCTTCACTTAACTAGAATATTGATATTTCTCTTGCTGTAGTTGTGTTCTTCATTGGATGGGAAAGTGAAATACTTTTTGTACAGCAATGAGGGATCTAGTTAGCTAAGATAAGCTATTATAACTGAGTGAGCTGGCCCTCTTCTCTCTTTCTCTATTTTTTCTCAATCTAGTGTTGTTGACTTTAATTCTTTCACTTTTTTATGCTTCACAGATATGCTAGGGATGAATATATTGAGATACTTGGACCCATAATCATTCTGTTAGTAGCCTCATTCTCTGGTTTATCAAGCTCAAATTGACCATAGACCCTCCTATGGTTCTGAGAGTCCTTTTTGTTAGATAAAGTAGCTTAGGACAATTAGTACATGCACTCTTTTTTATGCTTCTATGGAATGTACATATGTTGCATGTAAACTATTTAGTTGTAACCTCCCCTACCCTTTTATCCTTTTGATGGTGTAATTCTTAAGTATGGACACTGCTATTTATCACTATTTATGATGCCTTTTTCTCTTTTCTCTAGTTGATGAAAGCTAGTAATTGTCAATGCTCATGTATATATTGCTAAGTTTGTAAAATAGCCAGCTAACTGGCCACCTTCTCTGTATATATGCTGATATTTCACTTGGTTTTTTTACATGAGTTGTTGTATCTGTCTGACTATATTTTCTATATTCCGTGGGCACTTCTATACTCCTGTTAGTGCCTTCTGCATAATAAGTAAACCCATCTGAATGATCATTTTATTGTATTATGTCTGTTTGCAATGCTTAGCTACCTATAGAATAGCATTTGCTTCAGCCTGCATACTGTCTGCATACTGAAGTAGTTCTCCTTTAGCATATAGTACATCCCCATTCACATCTCTAAAGAAAAATAAAAATGAACTTCCTCCTTCTTCTCCTCTGACAAATCCATCTGTATTGTACTTCACCCATCCTTCTGTAGGTGCTTCCCATATAACTTTGGTAGCCTTTATCTTGCTTTTTAGCTTATCAAAATCGTTTATTATATCTATACATTCATTGGGGAACTCAACTACTGGTTTTCTCACTTTCAAAATCATCCCAGATTCTTTGTTTTATTATAGCTAGTCCGCAACCATGTGGTGTCCTTGTTGTCAAGTTTATTCTTATTTCTTCTCCTCTATAAATCCCATAGAATAATGTTAGGTAATGAATAAAAGTGTCTCTCTACTTCACCCCAGCATTCCACCATCTTAGAATTGTTCCTTTTAGGGTCAAGCCTTGAATAGGCATTGATAAAGCTCAACTTACACGTCAATTTAGTGCAAGGCGATTGCCATCAATATATTTACCCAACTTTGGAGTTGGGGTCAAATCCACAGAGAACAATGTGAGTGGCGATTAAACTAATTTGAAACTATAGCTATAAGTTGAATTCAAACAAATGATATGAAAAGATAAAATGGAGTTTTTTAATGATTCAACAAAAGTTATTAACACTTCAATTCGCCTTAGAACTCGAAGCTTAAACTGCAATATTTCAAATCAATGAAATGGATAAACTAGAGTTGTGATCACTATGATTAGTAATCCTCCATTGAATAATAGTTGTAGTACTGAATTCTCATGACTTGTGGGAAACACCAAATTATCAGTTTCGATAGTCCATCTAAGTGTTTCTCAACTTACTTAGATGTTGAACTCCCTATTTCTCTTATAATTAGGAAATCATTTTATTCATACTAATTTTATCTCAAGTTGATCAATCTTGTAACAGCATTAATCATTAGATGAGAGCTTAACCTTCCCAAATCATTGTTGATAATTCGTTACCTTTAGATTATTTCTTAGTTCGAGCAAATCAACATAAGACGGGATTTTTTGTTTTCAACCAATAAATAACAATCATAACAATAGAATTATCAAAATGTCACCACAATCACTCAAACGTTAACCAACTATTAAATCCATGTGGGAATAATCATAGATCCCATAACCCTAGTTGTGGGTTTTAGTTCCACATAAGAATAAAGAGATATCAACAATTATAATCATCATTCAAAGTAATTAAACTTACAAAAGACAAAGTCTGAAGTTGATTCTCTTCTAAGTTTAAGAGAAAATTCCCACAACCAAATCAAATAACTGAAAATTGAATTCTAAGTTTAGAGCCCCAAAGAGAGGTGTCTTTTCCTTTGGAATAAGTTCCAGCTGTTTCAAGACAATCAAGATGATGAATGAAAACCCTAACATATGCTTTAAATACTTCATCCTAATTATGGAAACAAAATCATAGATTACAGTATTTTCTTGGACAGGCGATGACATGTGTGACAGTTTATCAGGAATCTGGCGACTTATCAGGAATGTCGCCAGCTCTTCTTCACTTTTAACAATCTTTGCCTTAGTTTGATGATGAGACATGGTGGCTTATCAGACATGTGACGACTTTTCAGAATTGTTTTTCACTTCAAATCCCATTCCCTGCCTAAGCCTAACGACGATCCTAATGTCTTATCATACTTCTGATGGCCTATCACAAATATCATCACGAATTTCAGCTGAAGTTCATTCTCTGTCTAAGAATGATGGTAACTCTGATAGCTTATCACAAAGCTGGCGACTTAGCAGACAAGTCATCAGCTATACTTTCCTCTCTACTTGCTCATAATTCAACTCTTTTACTTCCATTATTGTTGGTTCTCTTGCATCTTGACTTTTACTGCATTATCAAAGAGAAAACAATTAAAATGACAAAAGTTTCTTAAGACTTTGTAATTATTCTCAATTAAAATCCTCAAATGTGTTAGCATCTGCCCAACATCAACGCCCTCAACTTAAAACAATTGCTTGTCCTTAAGCAACTAAAACACAACCCAATGGATACAAAGTACATTCGACAGTCAACCATCCATATTATCTTAAAATATCTTCACCATATCCAAGGTCAATTATTTTAAAAAAAAACAACTGCGCATATTATTGAAGGACAATAATGCGACACAGAGGAATCAAGATATGGTATCAATTCAGCAACAACAACCATGCATGTACAAAGATTACACTATCCAAATAAGTTAGCAACTAGCAATTTAACTAGCGTTTCCTTACAACAAAGAGGTCCCTCCTCACTCATATGTGAACTCAAGCATGTCAATGTGGGGATAGTCAAGAGACACTCACTCTCAAAAATAATTTCCTATCAATGTATGCTAAATACCATAAGCTTTCCCTTACTTTTATTACCAAGGTTTTCAGACAGGTAAGCTAAGATCACCATAGGTCTTTTTCTTCGGCTTGTAACATAGGCTAAGGGCTGGTATGATACTCGATGATATTTAAGGTGACTAAGCCTCCTTGGCACTACACTAAATTTTGGGGTCTCACTTATTTACCTTTACCTAATTCTCTCCTTTTTTGATCACACATAATCCGGTTGGGTATGGTCTTTTTGACAATCATTTCTTCTTTTTTCACAACTTTTCTTTTCTTATTCTTTTTCCACTGCACCCAGCTTTTTATTATTTTCTTTTATTCAATTTTTATTCATACTCATTTTACATCTGCACCCCTATGGTAGACAACCTCAATTTAGGCTATTTGGCTAAGTCAAAGTGCATAATGTCCAAGGAGGACCAGGGCCACAACAGGTTCATTGTGATACAAATAGGAAGGTGATAGGTATAATAAAAAGAATAGGCATTCAGGCTCAAAATCAGGATCAAGGGATATTATTTACACATGGAAGGTCATTTAGGTTAAAAGTGGACTAATATTAAGAACGGCCTATGATCCTTTCTTAACCTCTATCCTACAACCAAGGCAAGACCAATCGGGCAAGGTCTGGAATTAACACACAACAAGAACTAGGTAGTATCTCACACACATATAGCATAAATATACATCACAAGCTACTACCCATTTGGCTCATGCAATTGTTTAGAAATGGTTATTATGTCACTAGTACTAATGCTATAACAAGATACACATTGGTCACACATAAATGCATATCACACAATTATAAAATAGACCATTAGAGAGGTGTTTAAAAATTAACAAAAATATGTTAATTGCCTAAGGTACTTGTATTTTTCCTAGTCAACTATAATATTTTACAACAAATCACAATATGCCTAAACATGTCGGCTCTACTAGGAACAAGACTCCGGGGAAAAGAGGCTCAACAAAAACCCTAAGAGGACATCAACACCCACAAGTAGCCCCAGGCTTAACTTAAAATCATGCAATGTCCTCAATGTGCCAAACCAAAAAAAGAGAGTTAGAAACATACATGTGGCACCATAGGTGCGAAGATTTGATGTCAATCACATAATATGAATACAAATAAAAAAAATACCTTGGGTTGCCTCCCAAGCAGCACCTTATTTATCGTCACGGCATGACCCAACTTAGCTTTTTCCACCACCTTGAGGATATGAATTTCACCCCCAACTTGGATTCTATCTTCTTGCCTCACTCATAGGGGTGGTATGAAAATTAAAAAGTCGAGTAATGGATTGAGCGTGGTAAACCACTCGACTTTAAAGTAAGGTGTGTTTTTATGGTGCATGTCTAATGTAAAATCAAGAATATAGGATTCTTGTTCCTCATCTTCACACTCTTCTACTATTTTAAATAATTCCACAGACAAGATATCTTCTAAACATAATGTAGAAAAGTGCTTTGAATAAGGCCTAATCAATCCTGCTTCAAAATTTACACTATCTACTACACACTCACTTTTATTCACTTTCTCGACATCATCACTTCAAATTGGGCTAGAGTCTTTATTAGAGATTTTCTTTATTTTTTCTTTTGACTCTAGCACCATGTCCTCAATCTTGGCATCATCATTCATAGCTGGTTCAGTTGGTTGGGAAATCACTGAGGGTTGCTAAACATCAATATAGGGTTCTTGCTCTTCATCTTTACACTCTTTCATTATTTTAAATAATTCCATAGACAATATATCATCTAAACATAATATACAAGAATGCTTTGAATGATTGACCTCTATATCCATCTCCTCATAATGATTGGCTGCATGTCTTGACACATATCACATACGATATCATATGTTTCTTTTTGGAGATCTAATATTCATTGAAACATAGCTTCAATGTCACTCTTCCCAGTGCTTCGTTCTTCTTTTTCCTGACCATAAGACCTATCAAACTCATAAGAAAAACTAGAACTTGGGTTAGCACAATAGGTAGAGGGTGAATTTGGGCAATCACTCTAATGTCTATCTTGACCACCACAGAACAATAATACTCCCGGTAGGATGGAGATGGTGCACACATCTCTCTCCAAGGAGAATATCTATAATCTTACCAAAAGTGAGGTCTATCATAATATGGACATAGATCATCAAGATAAGATTTGCAACCACTAGGCTCATGTTCATTCCACGATGCCATAGTAATAAGTAAACTAAAATAAAAATCTATCTAACATAAAAAATAAAAGAAAACTAAAAATAAATATTTACAAGTTTGAATTCAAGCAAGTAGGCTAAAATTCGAAACCAACTCAATACACCAAATTGTTCTCTAACAATGGCACCATTTTTGATAACGCTCAACTTACACATCAATTTAGTGCAAAGCAGTCTTTGTCAATATATTAACCCAACTTTAGAGTCGGGGTCGAATCCACGGGGAACAATGTAAGTGGCGATTAAACTAATTTGAAACTATAGCTATAAGTTGAATTCAAACAAATGATATAAAAAGATAAAATGGGGAGTTTTAATGATTGAACAAAAGTTATTAACACTTTAATTCGCCTTAGAATTCAAAGATTAAACTGCAATATTTCAAATCAATGAAATGGATAAACTAGAGTTGTGATCACTATGATTAGCAATCCTCCATTGAATAATAGTTGTAGTACTGAATTCTCATGACTTGTGGGAAACACCAAATTATCAGTTTCGACAGTCCATCTAAGTGTTTCTCAACCTACTTAGATGTTGAACTCCCTAATTCTCTCAAACTTAGGAAATCATTCTATTTATACTGATTTTATCTCAAGTTGATCAATTTGTTACAACATTAATCATTAGATGAGAGCTTAACCTTCCAAAATCCTTGTCGATAATTTGCTACCTTTAGTTTATTTCTCAGTTCGAACAAATCAACATAAGATGGGATTTTTTGTTTTCAACCAATAAATAATAATCATAACAATAGAATTATCAAGATGTCACCACAATCACTCAAACGTTAACCAACTATTAAATCTATGTGGGAATAATCATAGATCCCATAACCCTAGTTGTGGGTTTTAGTTCCACATGAGAATAAAGAGATATCAACAATTATAATCATCATTCAAAGTAATTAAACTTACAAAAGACAAAGTCTGAAGTTGATTCTCTTCTAAGTTTAAGAGAAAATTCCCACAACCAAATCAAATAACTGAAAATTGAATTCTAAGTTTAGAGCCCCAAAGAAAGGTTTCTTTTCCTTTGGAATAAGTTCCAGCTATTTCAAGACAATCAAGATGATGAATGAAAACCCTAACATATGCTTTAAATACTTCATACTAATTATGGAAACAAAATCATAGATTATAGTATTTTCTTGGACAAGCGATGACCTGAGTGACAGTTTATCAGGAATCTGGCGACTTATCAGGAATGTCGCCAGCTCCTCTTCACTTTTAACAATCTCTGCCTTAGTTTGATGATGAGACATGGTGGCTTATCAGACATATGACGACTTTTTAGAATTGTTATTGCTTTTTCACTTCAAATCCCATTCCCTGTCTACACCTAACGATGAGCCTGATGGCTTATCACACTTCTGACGACCTATCAAAGATGTTGTCATGAATTCCAGCTAAAGCTCATTCTCTATATAAGGCTGATGGTAACTCTGATAGCTTATCACAAGGTTGATGACTTATTAGACAAGTCATCAGCTATACTTCCCTCTCTACTTGCTCAGAAATCAACTCTTTTACTTTTATTATTGTTGGTTCTCTTGTATCTTGACTTTTACTACAATATCAAAGAGAAAACAATCAAAAATAATAAAAGTTACTTAAGAATTTGCAATTATTCTCAGTTAAAAGCTTCAAATGTGTTAGCATCTTCTCACACATCAGGTATACCTGCAAAATAAGAAAAGTAGGACCAATTCCTATTAGTATAAAAAGAACTTCTAAAGATATGAGCTAGTGTCTCCACTACAGGTTCTTAACAACACCAACACTTTGATGGTCCCTACAACCCCCACATTCTTACATTATCATCCACTCGTACTCTTCTTTTCTACAATCTCCACATAAAAAACAAATTTAAAAGGTAGCCCTTTAATGCAAATACTTTTATATGTGGTATTTACATGATCCTTATTCCTGATGCGCTGCCAAGCTGACTTAATTATAAATAGTCATTTTAAGTCAATGCTCTATATAGGGAAGTTACCACCTTCTTCTGTTGGAGTCTTTACTTTACAAAAAATATGCTTAGCCATCTCTTCTTCAAAATATCTTTGATCACTAGTGCATTCCATCTATCTTCTCTTACAAGATCCTTTACTTGCTGATACTCTTCATGTTCATTACAACTGTCCTCCACCAAAGAGTATAGATTACCTTGACCAGTCTATTTATCTAGCCAAATATCAAAATTTCCTTTCCTCGGTTTCCAAACAATCAAGTGTTCCACCAAATCTCTAGCACTTAATATCTTTTTCCATACTTGTGAGCCACCTGCACCCTTTTTCCACATAACCAGTTTTGGATGCTCCTTTTTACAGTAATTTTTGTGCATGCATTCACTCTAAATAGAATTTGTAGTTCTAAATGTCCACCATAGTTTACAAAATATATCAATAGATATATTTGTTATCCTTCTAAAACCCAACCCTCCTTCCTCATGTGGTAAGCGCACTGTTTGCCATTTAACCTAGTGTCTCCTCTTTTCCCTATTTTACTACTCCAAAAAATTGAGCCTAAACTCTTTAAATAGAGTCCATCATATTAAGTGGTGCATTCATCACTAACAAATAGTGAATAGGGATGCTTTGTAAGATATACTTAATCAGTACTGCTCTTCCCCCAAATGACAAAAATTTTCCTTCCCAGGTTTACAGCTTACTAGTTATTTTGTTCATCAATTGCTGATAGTATTCTTTTTTTTCCTCTTATAGAAAATAGGGCATCCAAGGTATATGAAAGGGAATTCTTTCCACAATATGCTAGTAGCTACCTCTGCCATTACTCCAATTCCATTTGAAACACTTTAGTGCAAATAGATTGCAATTTTTTGTTTATTTGTCTTTTGTCCTAACACCTCTTCATAACTATCATGTGCTTCAGCCACCATCTGCAGAGTTTTCACCTTATCTTTATATAAGATAATCAGATCATCAGCAAAAGCTAGATGATTTAGTTTAGGACTTTCTCTTGGCATGCCAAATAGTTTGAAATCCCTTTTTTGCATCAACTTCTTCAAAGTACTTGATTACACTTCTGCTGATATTATGAATAAGATAGGAGACAGGGGATCCCCTTATTTTAAACCTCTTAAAGATTTGAAAAAACCATTAGACTAACCATTTAGAAGTATTGAGTACCAATTATTCTCCTTGAGTCTGTACACCATATTTATGAGAACTTTGAAAAAACCCAACATTCTCAAAACCTTGGTTAAAATAATCCATTTCACCCTCTCATAAGCTTTCATCATATCAAGCTTCATAACCATGTTTGGAGGACATCTTTTTCTTATTGCTAAAACTATTTCCTTTTCCACCTATACATTTTCAGCAATGCTCTTCCCTTGCACAAATCCTGCCTATTTTGGTGATATGAATGAGAAAGTAGACCTTTAATTCTCTAATGTATAATTCTTGATAAGATCTTATTTACAAAGTTACTTAGTGATATAGGCCTCATATCAAAAAATCTATTCACTACTAACTAATTTGGTAATAATACCAAATTAGTATGGGCAATGAACCTGGGTAATTAAGATCCACAAAATAATGTTATGACCATTCTTTGAATGTCCTTCTTAATGATATCCCATTCATCTTGATTAAAAGTTCCTTCATTCCATCAGAACCTTTTGCACTATTTCTATTCAATTCTATTACAGCTTCTTTGATTTTATCTTCTCTTGATATTCTCATAATTTCCTCATTTTGCTTATTATTTATCAGCACAGGTAGTTCATCTAACAAAGAGAAATCCACTGCATCATTCTGATTTATAAACTTCTTCTAAAAAAACTATATTGCTGAATCAACTATGTCTTGTGCATCTTCCATCCAATCCCCTTCTTCATTCTGAATTCTGCCAATTCTCAGTCTAATTCTTCTTTCTTTAACAATGGTATGGAAGAACTTGGTATTCCTCTCTCCATCCTTAAACCACTCAAATCCTACTTTTTACCTCCATAAATCTTCTTCTCTTTCAAGTTTCAAGTTTAGCTCAACATGAGACTTAAATAACATTTCTCTATTTCCTCTATTAGGATTCTCTTCAACTTACTTCGCTCTTTGATGATATCTTCTAGTGATGCGATTTCTTAGAATATATTACCAAATTTCTCTTTACTCTACCTTGTGACAGATAATTTTGTGTTCTTTGGTTTCTAATGAAATACTATAAATGGATTACCCTTTATCTTTAAATTCTAATTCTACTTTATCACTTCCATGAAAGATTCTTCCTTCAACCATAAATTCAAAACTTTAAAGTCTATAATAATGTGCTCTCTTTCCATTTTAAATTGAATTAATAAGGGAGAATGTTCAGAACCACTCCTAGCTAAGTGTTCCACTTCCATTATCTGAAATGTATTTTGCATCCTGTCATTACAAAGTATTCTATCCAGCCTTTTAAATATACAATCCTTATCTATTCTTTTATTTCACCATGTGTATTTACTCCCCTTAAATTGAAGTTCTTCCATATTAAACAAATTAATACACTGGTTAAAATCTTTTGTTTCATTAAGTTTAATAGGTAAGCCATTCAATTTTTCCTCTCCATTTCTTATTACATTATAATCTTTTCCTCTCAGCCATGGCAGTTGATGTGATTCATCCAATTCTTCTAATGAATCCCATGATATCATTATTTTACTTGGAGTGCATTTTGCATAGACTAGTGTAACTATCAAAGAAACATCTGCATGTTAATTTTTAAGCTTCAATGATAATTTTTGTTCCTCATCCTTAATGATTCTATAATCCACATTCTCATCCATGAAGGCCTATATCTTTCCTGATGCATTCACCACAGCATGTTTCATATCCAGCCTCCTTCTATACTCTTCTATGTGATGACTTTCTTGAAATGGTTCCATGAGGCCAATGAAGTAAAACTGGTTTCTCCTTTGTAGGGTAATCAGTCTTGTAAAAGTTTTTTGTGTATTGACTAACCTTATGTTCTATGTTAGTGCATTCATCTTATCTTTGTTTTAGAAGTGTGACTCCTTGTTTGCATTATGGTTAAACTGGTACTAGTACTCTTGTTCTTTTTCTTTGTTCTTCCTTGCTTTGCTTTCAGTGACTATTTGTTTAGGTGACAAATCAGCTGCTTTAGCCACTTGATTGATACTATCTCCAATTTTGTCCCATCTAGGTCCTTCTTATACTTATTACAGTTTTCCAATAAGTTCTCAATTTAGATAGCTAGGGGTAACACCCTTACTATCACAATCAATTCCTTTGTTGCTTTATCATGTATTTGTATCTCCACTTCTTTATCATGTGCAACCTTCACTGGTTTCTCGTTATTAACTTTGTCACCATCATCTTCAGCTTCTAGTGCATCAAACGAATTAGCTATCTCTACTTCCTTTTTATTCTCCTTATTCACCTCTCCCAAAATATGACCATATTTATCTATCCTGTACTTGTTCCTTCTTGTCAGCCATTATTGGTTATTTGTATTCCTTTTTCTTGCCTTATCCTGCTCTTGTTACTGTTGCCTTTATTTATTTTGCTCTTTGTCTTCATTCTTGGTTGTTTTTTCCCTTTTGTCTTCCTTCTTATTATCATATAATTCTTGATGAATGTTCTAATAGCTATCTTTATCATGTCCTTGCAAACAACAACCTTTACAGTACTTTGTCATGTAGCCATACTGGATTTGTATCCACTTGAATTTGATTTCTCCCTTACAATTATTCTCCTCATTTATTCAAAACTACTGAGGAAATTTTGCAACTAAGTTTACCTCTACCTTAAATCTTGCACAGCTAGGCCTGGTGTGGTTTTTAGTGGCTATGTCTACTGTCAAAGGTTTGCCTACTACTATAGCAATAGAGAATATTGCATCTCTGGCAAAGAAATTCGGTGGTAAGTCAGGCATGGAGATCCAAGCTACTCCAATTGTTGTTTCTACATCTAGCTCAAACCTTGGATCCCACTTCAATGTCCTCATTTACCAATACACATCCGTTGATTTAAAATAGTTTGCTGCTGTAGATAATAATTGAACATAGTCTTCTAGCACATCCAATCTTATTAGAATATTTCTTTACATCTAATACTCCTATCGTACACTGACCTTTGATCCCACATTGATCTAGTATAATTTTTCTCAATACATCAATGTGGGGCTTTCCACAAGAAAATTTGTCGATAATAGCATATTGAAGCTTATCCTACATGATTAGATTACGTTTTTCTAATTTCTTCCACGTTATCGAAGGCTCCCCATGCACCATTATCATGGCCTTAGGTGGAACCCCAATACTATTATTATCAACTACTTTATATTTCAAAAGATCTGCAAATTCTGTACTACAATTCCCTTTTTGAAACACATTATTCTCTCCTCAATCTTCTCTCTATTGCTTTCATCCGATGGGATAGTCCCACTGGCCATATTGGCCATAATGGCCACTGATATTGGTTAGGGTTTTATGTGTAGCCAGTTTTGGTTAGGGTTTTTTGGTTTAGATATTTCGTTATAGACATTTTTCCCTGCCTGAGGTTCACAAACTCCTCCATCTTAGATTTCCTCAACTCTTGAGGAAAGAACTAATCCATGAAGGCTTTAGAAAATGCCTCCCACAATCCATCCTCTTCCATATCACCTCTATCCCTATCTTTTTTCTCATACCACTGATAAGAAATATCCTTGAGATGATAAGCTAGAAAGTCAAATCCTTCTACATTAGTAGTCTGCATCACCCAAAAGATCTTTTCCATCTCATCTAAGAAGCCTTATGGATCATCCTACAACTTTACCCCAATAAAATTTGGAGGATCCATTATCATAAATTGATCAACAATTGTGGCCTCAGCAGAAAAAACACCAGTCGCACCTCGCTCAGTCGAAGTAGCAACCAGTTGGGCAATGACATTATTAGACTGATGAAATTTTACGTTCATAATATTGCCCTGAGAGGCCTGAGAAGAACTATCCAGAGTAAGAGAAACTCTAGAACCATCAAGAACAGGACCATAAGATCGAAGATCTACTCTAGACATAGGACGTACCCCTTTATCATTATCCTCGGATAGGATGGAAGAATTTTTTTGTGTTCCTGATCTAGGAGGCATGATCTGAAAGACGAACAAACAAGGATTAGATGAGATGCCAGGATTGAGAAGTTAAGATTGAAGATAGAATACTAAGAAAGTGAAACATTCCTAAATCTCTTGCAGCCTCTCTCTTATAAGTGTGGCACGGTTCACACCCCTAAATGAGACTCTACTGATATGGCGTTCAAGAATTCCTAATTGAATATGAACCTAAACTCTGATACAAATATGACACAACCCTACCCTGGGCCTTGTTGAAATAAGCATCCCAAGTCCAATTAGGACTGGGGAACACCCCTTTTACTGAACCCAACCACCTATATCCATCCTTAGATAACATGAATTTTGAACATATAACAAAATAGTGTTATTGTTCTCATTAGGACTCTAGGATAGGATCACAACCATTATCGACCCAACCTAATCCAGCCGTATTGCAACAACATCCCAACCAAACCATAAACCATAAACCAAAAGGGAATAACAAAACATAATATGAAAATCAATCCCAAAATGTAGGAGAATTGAACAATCAACAATATCGTCAATGATGTTAGCCCACTGGCTTATTCTAATTCCAAAGAAGACACCAATACTAATCCGGCCCATACCAACCCCCAGAAGTACCACAAAGCCTCTATCGGAAAGAGTAAACAAATTAGGCTAGGACATGCCCAATATCTAAAATAATAGAAAAGTGTCTAAAAAAAATCATAACATGAAATAATGCCTTTTGAAATAATGAAAGCTCACCACTTTAGTCCAAATGATGATACCAAATCCTAGTGCTAAACAGGAGGAGTAGAATGGTCGATTCCTATATACCATGGGTATACAGCTTTTAGTAGATAGGGTTAGCGGATGACCGCTAGCATGATTCTTAAGATAGGGATAAAATAATGCCAGTCATAAAACCAAGTGAAACCATCCATAATGCATACAACCATACATAAATATAAGTGTCAGGAAAAGGAACTTAATTAGCATACATTAAAAACCTATACCTGGGTTGTGTAGCTTTGCTGTCCTAACCACCCACGAGCTATTTGGGTTCAGCTCCCCCTACTGAAAGGGCCTCAGTGCGTGTAGCCACGCGACCTGGGAATATCCCATGGGATGACTAGTACATCCCTACAATATTAAACATGACATTTGCATGTGGTCATAGAAGACTCCTCATATCGATAAATATGAGTTTTCAATTTTGGTCCCATCGGGACCGCCACCTTCCACAGCTCAGCTACATTCTCTGCCATTAATGCCCACTAAAAACCATGTCCAAACAATCCATTTACCATTTATTAACCAAGGCCAATATTAGTTGTATCGTCAACCACCCCATTACTTGCAAGTAATATCCATAGCCAAACCATTTAGGCTAGGGGACCTTAGGTATCCTTTCTTTTACCATATTAAATCCAATAGGAAACATCCATATTCTCCACAAGCATAACCATTTAGCCTTTAGACTTTTCACACCATTTAAAACATATATAAATTCTTTATATAATTTAAAACATGCAAGATTTCCATTAAATTAAGTCAATTCAATGAACATATCTTTAGAAGCATTTTATCAAACACCTTGGGGTATAATATAACCAAAACCAATTCTAAATACCATTAAACCATTACTATGAAATCCAATTTACCAAATACACAATTAATGCATATAAAAGCATAATTAAAACCATAGGAAACCATAACCAAGCATTGAATATTAAAACCGCCAAATAATAGTTGAAACTCATAATCATGAATTAGTAAAACCATGAAATCAATTATGTAAACCATGTATTTAGTTATATTATAATTAGGGAAGTGAATTATGCCTTATACCAAAGAATTGATGGAAAAAAATCACCAAGAAAGTCCCAAAGCAATCCATAAGATGAAACCCTAGCCTTTTTGCCCCAAAAGCTCTTGAGAGAATTTTGAGATGTTTTTGAGTAGTTTTTAAGTGTTAATGAATAGAATAATATGGTAAATGACCTCCTAAGTTTATTAGAAGTCATGGATCATAATTTGGGTAAGTAGAAAAATGTCCAGAGTACCCCCACTTAAATCCCTTAAAAACCTATCACAAGGATACGATTGAACCTTATAAGTCTTACCCTCCTACACGATCGATACCCACCACTCGTATCCAGATCTCAACCTTGGTATCAAACATTTTCTAGTATATGACTCATCCAACGAAGTCATAACCACAACATACGATCCTTATCCATGACCCGTATCCCTAGCAGGATGAAATACCAAGAGGAACATTGTCCACCATAAGAGTCCTTGATATAACTCATATCAAGCCCTTACAACTCATACCCCTAAGTTGTACCCATTCCAATAACCAAAGCCATCCCACCAAATAACACTAGTCAGCATACGATAGGACCATACCACTTGTACCCCAGTATATGGCTTATATCCATGAGTCATATTGGGTCCAGCGAATGGATTTCAAGAAAAATTTCTAAGAGTCAAAACCCAAGATGTTTCAGGTGTTCTTGCAAGTGTTTCCCATTAACGAGATAATGAGATTTTGGAAGAATGAAATACTTAGTACCTAATTTAATAGCCCTTATAAAATAGTAAAGTTTGTTGGAGAAGTTGCATAGGAGTTATTTATTTTGTCAGAATATTAGCAGCCATCTATCTAGTTTTCCATGTTTCAATGATAAATGAGTGTATTGGGTGTCTGTCCTTAGTAGTCCCCATAGAAAGTATCAAATTCAAGGATAGTTTGACCTATGAGAAAATTCTAGTTGATATTATTAATCATCAAGTTTAAAGGCTTAGTAATAAGGACGTGGATTCAGTTAAAGTTATATGGAGAAATTAGTTAGTTTAGGGAGCTACTTAGGAAGTAGAGGTAGATATGATGACCAATTGCGCTTACCTCTTCGTGTCAAATTCAATCCCTACTCGAGGTAAGTAACTTTTCTTTTTAGTAAATTCGTTCTCTCTTATATCACCTATCTATTTTTTTTCTATATCATGAATTCTTGAGTTTCTTATGTCCCAGTATTAGTTATAAGTTCATTTATCAGCTCAGTGTGGGAATTTTAGCTTTCTTCTAGCACTTCAGCCTAGTTAGTTTTCATTCAAGGACGAATGATCCCAAGCGGGAGATATTGTAATACCCTAAGTTATTGAGCTCTAGACCCTCCAAGAGGTAGACAATTGAGTTATCATTCCATCATCACTATTCTTGCCTTTTTCCGAGGTTGGGATAAGAAGTTACATATAAATTACTAAAGAGCATTAAAATTAATAGTGGCAACATCTTTGACGATGACTCGTTGTCAGACATATCAAGTCATGAGAAGGACTTGTTGCCACGCAGTGATGAATCACAGACTTTGGTCCCTTGACAATGAGTACAGGGTATGACTCATTATGTGGCTAAATGAGTTATTACAAGGGACTCATTGTCACACAAGAAGGTTACCCAAAAGTTCAATCCCTAACCATAACTTTTTACGATGACTCATTTTTCGTGACCTTGAGTCATTATGAGGATCCATTTTCATAATAGTGAGTAAGCCAATTATCGATCCTCGGGTCATGACTTCATACCACGACTCATGGTCAGTCATAAAGATTCGTAGCTTGAGTCATAATGATTATTCCTAAAAAATTCATGCATATTTTAATTAGGGGATTTTTGGTCTTTTTAAAACTTTTAACTCCCTATCCATGATTTAAATCATCTACTAAGCATTATTTGCCCCTTTCTTAGTCATTTATCAAAACTCATTCCTCTGTCAACTCCAGAGAGATAAGGGTTAGGGTTTCCTCCAAGGATTCAACTCCCAAGGCTCAAAATTCAAGCTATGTCCAAGAAGTCAAGCTATGTCCACATACTTAAATTTCTTAACTTCTTGGGCATAGCTTGAATTTTGAGCCTTGGGAGTTGAATCCTTGCTCAAATAAAATTCAAGGATATTTTCTAATATTTGTGTTAAAAAGTTTTAATTTTTATTTGATTTTGAGGAAAAGAGATTTACTAGGGTCGATACCCACTTTCCTATGCTTCGAGATATTGATGCTTACTCATGAATAGAGAATTATTTTTGAATATGACTTCATGTTTACTTATGTTTGAAATCCATGAAAGTGATCTTGAGTATTGAGTTTGATATTTTGATATAAAGCTTCCATGAGATAATGAATAATTTCAAGTTTGAACAGAAGTTATTGAATTTATAATAAGTTTAAACTTATAAGTTTAATTTACTAGTATTATAACAAGATTAAAGTTCGGAGTTTATCTTATGATCTTAAATAAGACATGGTATCCACAAGTTCCTCATTACTGTGATTTAAGAAAGAGAACCATAGTTGGTTTTCAATTTACAATTTCATATGCTATTTTAAGGTGGATTTCATAAGTAAGAGAATATAAATATGTGTTTTAGGAGTTGTATTTAGCATGAGAAGGAAATATGGGTTTAGAGCATCCTATTTCCCAAAAATTACATAGATACCTTTTTATGTTCTCTACGATGTTAAATGTAAGCGTAAAACTTGGATTTACAGTTGCACACACCCTAGTCCACTTGTCAAAATTGGCTAACTACAAGTAATTTTTCACCCTAATATATGTTTGTTCAACCTTCTTTATTATACTATTGAATTTAGAAATGGTATATGCTTTTGCCATTGCATAAAACACATCTGATAACTTTGCATGCGACTTTCTAAAATTAGTTCTGATATTTTTCCATAGATTCCTAATGCAAGAATACTATGGAGCGCCTTCATATACCATTGATATAAACTTTACAATTCTCTCATTTTGGTCAGACACAGTGCATATATTTAGGTTTATCCCATGAGCTTCTTTAAGCTACTCAAAGAACCAACTCCATGCTGCATAATTCTTAGTATTCAATATTCTGTAAGCTAGTGAAAATATATGTACTACACACTATATACATATAAAATTTTAGCATGTAATACAAATAATTATCAGCATTGTTATTTAAAAAAAATATATTTGGCTAATAATTATCCATATTTAACACCATATAAATAATCTGGATCTAAAAATTATGTATACTTATAATTAGCGAAAAATCTTCTCCACCAAGTGTACTTGCTGAAACAAAAGTTTCATTATATGTTTCCCTAAGGTGACTGCCATCAACAACCATAATTGGCCGACATGAACCAAACTTTTTAATTGAAGAATAAAGAGATATAAATATATATATAGGAATTCATCCTCTGTTTTTTTTCATTCATATATGTCAATCTCGATAAATCTTTTCCAACTTGTATAAATGTCTGACAGTCAGTTGTAGGATAGATATGTTGTTCCCTCCAATGAAATCAAAGCTTTCTCCCAAGCCATCCAAGTCATTTGGTAAGTCGAATCCAATCCAAGCTCATTCTTAATATCCTTCTAAATGTGCTTTGCCATATACGTTTTTTCATAGTTGGATAATTTTTATTTCACAATACCTCAAATCAATGTACTACTAACATATTTCTGCTAGTATAGTCGATCCATTAAAGGACAGGTATTCTCCTATTGGAACTTTTGAATCTTAAATAATTCAGTCTTGTTAGTGTTGGAAGTCATTGGAAACCAATTACATTCCTTTGATTTACACACCAATATATACGTGTTATGCAGTAATTAGCTTTTATTAAATTATACAAAAACAAGAGTACAACAACTATATTTTAATACATATATACAACTATACATATAAAAATATGTAATATACTATATTGTACAATTATATTCTGCCTACATACATTTCAAAAAAGTTGCAACCTCTATTATAATAAGAATATAAAACAACATATACAAAAAATTTAAAATAGTATTTCAACTATATACATGATGATAGGCGAAATTACGCGCCTATATCAATATATTTTGCCCATATTTTAGCCTAGTTTCGAGAACTAATTATCTATTTCGTACACTTTTAGTCCTTTTTCCTGTAAATGAGCTAACAAATGTGATTAGGAAAGTTTCAGGTATAAATGATGCAAAATACAGCAATTTATGGCTTACTTGACGCAAAAGAAAGCTCACAAACGAGATGGAAAGGAGCTGGACGCATAAAGGACTAAATCTGCTGCATGGAAAATCTGTCCCGGGCTAAAACAGCATTTCTGAAGACTTTGGGACTTACAGACACAAAGCTGGATTTTTGCCATAATACATTAACCTAGTGCAATTAGGTTATGTGTTTCATCATTCTATTTGGATTATAATTTTGTAACCTTACCCTAGTACAATTGGGTCAAGGATTTCATTAGTATATTAGGATTTGGTTATTTATTTTATTAGTTTAGTAGGAGTAGGATAGGAGTATTATAAATACCCTATCATGTTAGAGATTTTAAAAGAGGAAGGGAGACATTCTGACAATTCATTCATCTCCTTACAATTAAGACATCTTCCTACAACCCATTCTCAATTCTTCATTCTTCTACTCTTAAATTCCACAACAAGAGAATCGTTACTTGCTACGGAATCACTAAAACCACACGCCAAACACCTACTATTCACGCCATCCACCATGCAAAACGTGATATCCTTCGCATTCATGGGTAACTAAATCTCTTAGTTGGGGTTATGGAAGCCGAATGAGTTACTATCTATAGCTATGAGTTTGTGAGTTCAAGACAAGTATATTGCTTATATCATTATTCTCTTCATCTTAAATCTACATTCTTTGCGGTTCAAACACAAGAACACGCCATTCTAACATCTAACCTGTTCGAGAGAAAGGTTATTTGTCTAGAAAAGAAGACGCATAGACCAACGCCAGTCTAACATCTGACTTGTTCGAGAGAAAAGTTATTTGTCTGGAAAAGAGATAATGTCAAGGTAGTAGGACACCCTTTCCTATTAAAAAGCTAGTGCCGTACCTGGACTAACTTCTTGGAGAATTCGTACCGTTAGTCACGCTTTAAGCTCGAGAGAGTTAAAGTGAAATAGTCCTTGTTTAGGTCGAGAGACGCTTGGATTTACCATCGACTACAATTCTCTATAAGCAATTACATGTCAAGACTCTACACACTCATAGCCAATAGAGACGTATACCTCAGAAGGTGGACATAACCCCAACGCCTCAATTCTCATTGTTTACAACACACGTGACAATCTCTCTTTATTTTGCTATTTTCAGTTCTTACATTCTTGTTTTGGTTACATACTACAATCCCCCCTTTCCTACGAGACTTGCACTAAAAGTCTAGTAATTTCTCTTGCTTGTTGGCCAAGCTATTCTCTGTGGGATCGATACCCAACCCAGGTTGGGTTCTATATTTGCTAACGACCGCTTTACACTCCCACGAGAGCTGTAGATTGAGCGTTATCAATACAATTATACTTACAAAATGTATAGATATATAATTATACATAATAATATTCTGGATATACACATTTGTAGATATTGAAATCTGGTTTAACTTAAGTATTTATACAAATAGCGGAATTTAGAGCAGCATAATAGTATACATATTTAGTATACATACAAAGCACATTTCCACATGCAAAATTATATACATTATTTTTTGTTTGAAAAACAAAAATGAGTACACATATATTTTTTCTGATGACTTATTCTACACTTTCTTATCTATATACATATACAAATATGTATACTTACATCTATACCTAATTGGTTGACTTTATCATATTGAACTAAAATCTATTTCCAATTGCATACTCTATCATCACTGACTTTAAAGTAGATTTGTTCCTATACACATGTCCAACAAACACTTCGTTATTCTTTGAGTTAGTAATAATCATCTAAACTTACCCATTTATATCCATAACCTCCATCAGTTCACTAGGATCTACATTAATTTTGGCTTTTGTGTCATCAAAATTCATTTCATCACTGTCCAACCTCAGCCGGAACCCAGAACTCTCGCCTAAAAATCTTGACTTAGATTTTTCCTTTACAATGGCTTTATCAAATACACCAATGCATAATGAATAGTTTTCAAAATGTTTTTCTTCTTTCCGTACCATTTGATATACTGTCACTCCCATACCATTTTGTAACTCCATTCTTTTACTACTAAAGCCAACTTTATACTCTATTTTTACCATTTTGGAATTCAAGTCCATTCAAAGTTCATTAAAAATCAATTAAAGAAACTCATCATACTTTCCAATTTCTTCTATTGCAATTGAATCCAACTGGTAATGTTGATACTCATCATCATTATTCCATACATTTGAATGCTTCAAAATAATGGGTAACTATACCAATTTCATATACTCTATAAATAAATACAAACCATAAATTAAAAATAAATACATATTCATAAGTACTTTACTCAAAATAAGGAATCAAACATTTAACAATTAGTGGGAAAAAATTAATTTTATGGTATACACAGTAACCAAACATATGAAATTCATGAGTCACACCGAATTCATATTTGTATTAGTTCATCAAAATTAGATAACATATTTCATAGTAGTTCATCAAAATCAGATAACATTAATATGGGAAGCAAACCCAGATTAATACAGTTAAATCATATTTTATCCACTTTTTTAACATAATTGAATAGAAAATTTACCTGTTCTTAATTTATTGGTGAATGTCTTCTTCGAATTTTCTGAATTCTTTGAAAAGAAAACTTTCCTCAGTTTTGTCAGAACATTATCACATAAATGATCATTAATGCTTTGTTGTGGTAGAGAATTGTAGGGGGGAGTTTGAAGAAATTAAGGGTATTGATTGTAATTAATTTTCCTTTTTAATTTCTATTTTCTGTTAGGAATTTTTTCTTTTTTGAGTATAATTCCATCCTATATACATATAACCACTAACTGTTGTCTATAAAATGTAAATATTAAAAGTTTAGACTTGAAAGTTACTTATAAGAGTTCTAAGATGCCTATATGATTTTTTTTCCCCATAAATTTAGTACAAATCATTCAAATAAATCAAATACATGTAAAAGGAAAACAAATAAGATTGAGCCCCTTTTTAGCCCATTTAGATGTTGTCCATATTTTTGGACTCTCAAATTATGGAATTTGAGTCCATTTTTTGTTGTATTCTGGTTGTCTATCTATAGTATTTTCCTTCAGGTTTCTCTACATATCCAATGCTTATGTGTCTGTATTTCTATCATGTATTGTAACACATTGATATGCTGAACCAGAATGCTACATGGTGCTCATGACCCCGAAGGACCATAAGCTAACCCATGACTGATATCTGAACCTGTACACTGCATAATATGACATAATATCGTGGAAAATGCACTGAAAGGCCATAAGGTTCAATACTGAACTTAATCTAAATAATGATAATATATGAATAAAGAGGTATCATAATACCAAAACAAAACTGAAGTCTAAATCTGATAATACTGTAATCATCAGAAAGCCTATAACTATCTGAATAATCTGAATAAGGAGTTGATGGGATATGTCCCAAACTAACTCCAACTAATAAACTAATCAATGAGATAAAATAAAATCATCATGTCCTCAAAGGATGAGGAGTCACTTCTACTCTGGCTGGTGAAACTGGGACCTACTGCTGGTCTGGAGCATGTGTCTCTGAACCTATAGTGTAACATTAAAAAGAAAGAACCATAGCGCGAATGCGTCAATACAATGAAATGTACTGAATATACATGTGAGGTAGGCTATATGCAAGGGTTCACATTCATGATTAATACTAATTGATTGTCTAACATGAATGTAAGAATGCATACATGAATACGTAACTATAACTGACAACGTGATAACATAATATTGATATTGTGATAGCATGAATACTGAGTCTAGATATTGATAACATGACATAACTGATAATTGATATGACTGATAACATGAAATACTATATCTGAATAATACTGATAACATGGGTGACTATACTTAACAATCCAAAATCTAGTGGAACAATTTGAGTTCCGTACTGTATATGAGTTGACTGCGCCTGACAGTCCTGATTCTATAACATGAAACTGTGGGAAGTAGTATTTAACTGACATGCCCCATATATGCTATTATAGCTGAGCTGTGGTCCAGTCTCTGCCATGACTGGAAGGGTGTCAATACCGCGTCACTGGTAAGGACAACATGTGAGTAACCCTCATATAACAGGTGACTTTAGTGAGAATGGTGGGAGCCCTCATATAACAGGTTAAGCCACCTCATCTACCCTTATATAAATGGCTACGATGTCTCAACCTATGTTGGCTACATAGTTCTAGAACACAAGGATTGCTTCTAAGAATCACACCCTCATATAACAGGTAAGTTCCCATCCTTGGGTTCACTTGGTGCTAATTCCTACTCCCATTTGAATAGACACTGATCATGATTTACTGAACTGAACATGGACTAAATTTACTAAATTTCGTTGACTGACGAAATACTTCTAATAGCTGAAAACTGACTGAGTTCATTAGATCATAGAGATTTTTCCTAAATTATAAGACTATCTGAAGTCTAAGAGTTCATAGCTTGACTGAGAGTTCGTGAAAACATAACATGGCTCTAGGAACACTGCTAATATTTTGGGTACCCCCAGGACTCGATGGAAGGAAACTGATATGACTTGATATTCTTGAATATATGATAATCACCATAATACGTTTATTGAAGCATTTCATCAAACGTCTAATAGGCATAAGCTTGTACATTTATGTGGATTTTCATGATATCATGCTAGTTAGGCAAATTTCCTTAACCTAGGTATTCAATCAAACATATGGCAGGGATAGTACATGTAAACATCATGGTATAGTAATTAAACATCATGGTTCAATTCCAATTTCATCATACAAGGTTTTAGTCATGAAATTTCTTGAATCTTTATCTATACTAATCAACCCACATGGAATTTATCATCAAATCATGAAATAGAAATCAATTCCTCATTTATCATCATGAAAGATAACATACAAAGTATGAAAACATGAAGAAAATCCATAACTTGTAGTTAAAAAGGATTTTTGGACTTCATGGACGAAAGGAGTCCATGAATGAACACTATGCATACATTAGAACTTGATTTAATGAAGATTGATGGTGAAACCTTCTTGAATTTGAATCCTTAATAGAAACCCTAGCTTATTCTTGAGATAAACTTGAGTAAAACTAATATATTTGGGGTGAAAAGTAGTTGAATCACGTGTTAAAGGGGTTACATAGGGGTAGGAAGTTGACCCTTTTAACCCTGGACATGTCATTAAATTTCCAGTCAAATTTTCTTAATTGGGCCCTTGGCGCGACGTGCCACTATCACGCCAGGCCACTGGAAATTGACAATTGGGACCTAGGACCTTGGTGTGATGCAAAGTCAATTGTGGTACTTTTTTAATTCTGGTTTTCACCCTTAACGCGATGCGTTGGGATCATGGAGAAAAATTGGAAATTTCTAAATTCCATTTCCTCTTGTGGAGCGGCAGGCCACTAACTAATATGGCACTGTTTTATGTCGGGAACTTGAAATAGTCATAACTTCTGATCCGGTTATCAAATTTAAGCGAATCATATATCGATGGAAAGCTTATTCCATTTTCCACATGATAAAAAGAGACAATCTTGAAAATTCCTTATGGAATAATCATTATTCACTTTATAAGCTAATACTAGTCATTCTTGGGATGAAATTAGCTAGGAAAAATTTTGTTCTACTACAATATCTCCTCCTTGAGAACATTCTTCCTCGAATGAGACTAAGAGAGAGAAAGCACATAGACTGATTGCACACTAAACATGAATAACTGTAACATGATCTAATGACTGACATGAATGATAACTGAACATGTATATCAGATACATGTGTAACTAATTCATGAAGGCATAACTGAACATTTTGAGAAACTAAGTTTGTCACCATGAGAATGCATGTCAGATACATAATTTCATAAATAAGCTGGTACCTGAATGCATGACTGAAGATGCAATGGTTTTTGACACCAAGTTTATCATGGGAACATGATCACGAAATTGGATACAACGTTTGTTATGGTAATTTTAATAGGGAACTGAGTAAGTTCAAGAAAAATAGTTACATAAGTTGACAAGTGTTGATGACCCCATAATTATGATAGAAGTATTCATGAATAGGAACCTGAGAACCTGACTGAGGCTAAAACATGATACATAAATTGAAGTTCGTGAAGTGGTCTGAGCCCTTGAATACATGGCCCACAACTGAGATTCGGACTTAAGGGTCAACTTATGAATATACCCTGCTTCAAAATAGATTCATTATATGGAAATATAATGGGACGCTTATGTTATAAAGGTTGGGGGGATCATAGCATATCTCCCCCCTTGGGACACTAGGCCCCTCTAGGAATACTGTCTTAGCTGAGCTACCGAGAGAGACTGAGGCGATACCCAAGGCACCTAGGAACTAAATCATGACTGATTACCTGAGATCTGAAACTTGAGGCTTGATACATAAACTAAGCCAAAATTGTACCTATCTAATTAGTTCATCTTAGAATGGTTATATTCTTTCATGAGATTTCGGCTAGGGCGTAAAACTGGGGACATGGAAACCAACTGTATAAATTTTGACCATATAAGACAATCTAGTAAGAAAATCATAACCTGATTGATATTTTATAGCATGGGTCGAGGCTTATGAACATCATCTAATATAAAGTAACCAAGCTTTATGCACTGCAACTGAGACTACTGAAAGATTTACGAGGTGTTGAGTACGAATGCATACATTGTAATTGATACTACTGAAAGATTTATGAGGTGTTGAGCACGAATGCCTAAATATACTAATTTATCTAATTAACTGAATAACTAATAGCTGAATGCTGGGCATATGAGACTGGTCTGTACTTAGTTTGAATAACTGGACTAAAGCTATAGAATATTATGCATAGGAGGTAATGATTACCTGGATAACATGAGGTAACTGAGCATAAATGAGCAAAACTGTATCTCCTAAATAAAGTAAGGCTAGGCGGTATAACATGATTTGGAAACATTCTAAGGTGCTAAAATACTACTTCTTGAGTGACTAATAACTATAGCATGGGTCGAGCAAGTCTGGAACTGAACTAAGTTCCTGATCTAATTACTCACTGAAGTTGGCACTATAATTAAAACTGTAACTGAGATTCTTACTGGAACTTAATTCTGGTAATGGAGGTTCAGACTGATACTAAAATACTGAATTTCGGGACTGAATACTGATTACTGGGTACTGAATTACTAAAACTGTAATTGAAATGCTAACTGAGTTTTGATGGGTTCAATATGGGGACTAACGTAGGTCAAGGATCTGAATAAAAATTCACACCCTGTACTTCCCCAGCTTCTGAATACAACCTCATGATAACCACTTACTTGCACACTAACAAGACATTCAAACCTATCCTCACAACTACACCCTCGTGTAAAATAAGCATGGCACAATCTTTTCTTAACATGAACACTTTCTATCTCCCACCTAAGTAACTGCTCACCACTACCCTATTTCATATTGAGAGCATACTGAAGGATTACATTAGGAGAACCTGAAACATGAATACGCACTGACTGAACTTGACACATGACTTAAACAGGAGAAATAGGATGTCAACAGCATGGATTTACCAAAAAGGTTCGAACTAAGGATATACATGACATAGTCTAAATTTATCTGATCAGTAGGGGCGTAGCATGAGTCATGGAGGTTGAGTATACTTGTAAATCATGATATATGTACATAAGCTATGAACTGCATGACCTGATATTGGAGATTTTGTGTTTATGAGACATGATTCATAATACTGAGTGGGCTGGAACTCCTTATGGGGGAACTAGAAGCGCACAAGAGTCTATGAGAAACTTTTGAATATAAGATGTGTTCATGGAATAGAGTTATGAAACATGTGTAGGCATCATTCTAACTAAAGTACAAAACTTATACAAAGATAAGGATGGATCGGAAATCGTCTTCCCCTACTGCTCTTTTTATATGTACTAGCACTACTACTGGAATTCTGAAAGCCTAACTTGGTTACCTGATCTACATCCCCCCCTTGGTGATTTTCAACATATACTAGAACTATAACTATGATCCAAAGGCCTGACTTTTTGAACTTAAAGTTTAACTTCTATCCATGGCTACAATAGAAAAGAAGCTCATGAAGCTGATGAGACAAAGGAAAACAATATGAAAATAGGAGGTCTAAAACATACTAGTGGTTGTGTCAGGATGACTTTCCTGATCCTATCAAGACTGAAGGGCATGGATCATGTTTGGGCATTGCCCAATGGTAGAACTGGAATTAGCACCCTACAGATTCGGGTGACCGTACTAAGATGAGGAATGGAGATGACTCTGATAACCCATCTGGGGGCAATATCGGACTTGGTGACCTAACTCACCATATTTAAAACTCCTATTACTAACAAATCTACATGCACCCTTATGATGCAAAATGGATGAGTGAGAATTATGTTCTTACTACTCTAGGCCTTGGAGCTTGATACCCCATTTCTACGATCATTTCTGAACTTTGGTACTGAGGTCCTAGATGAAAAGTAAACTGGGGCTGAACATTTCTAACATAATCGAGGATGGTTACCACACCATGTCCTATGCTGTGTAAAACCATAACTACCTATTCTGGCCTCTTATTTTCTCACTCCTTTTTCTTAAGCTTCTGCTCTTCGATCTGCTGGGCATGGACCATAAGCCTAGATATGTCCATGTCACCAATCAACATCACAATCCAGCACTCTTTGACCACTCTACCTAATATCCCTGACACAAACTTACTCATTCTAGATCTACTGTCTGCTACTACTTAGGGAGCGTACTTGGCTAACTGAATGAACTTAAGAGAGTATTCTTTTATGCTCATTGTAAATTATCTAAGATTGATGAATTCCAACACCTTAGACTTCTTCTGCTCTATGGGAATGAACCTATCTATAAAAGTTATAGCGAACTCTTCCCACTTTATGGGCTCTGTATCTGTACCCCTGTCTACCTTCCACTGTGTATACGACCTATGGGCTATATCTTGTAGCTGATATGTGGCTAACTCTATGCTCTTAGTGGAAGTCACTTCCATGATGTCTATGACTTTTTGAACCTGATCGAGGAACTTTTGTGGATCCTCTCTTGACTTAGACCCAAAGAATATAGAAGGATTCATTCGGGTGAAATCCTAAATCCTGGTTGCACTAGAATTTGCCACGGGGTTGGCTGGACAGCATCTATCCATTTGTACTGGCTATAACTAAACTGGCTAATAGTCGATACATTCCTAAATTTTGTATTAGTGACATGCTCATCCAGAGTATCTGGCTAGACAGGCTGAGGCGTGGATTGATTTTTGGTTTCCCTTTTGTTAGTCCTTTTGGGAGGCATAATATATAAATAAAGGGAAGGAGCAAATTAAACTGAGAAATTGACTTGTGATTATGCTCACAGGCACGACATGAATACTGAAAGAGGGGAAACTTTTCTTAAAACATTACATAGCCTTCTGTAAATAAATGTGATGCGCAACACTCCCATGTACAAGACTCTACTAGATGCGGCTTTCAGACTTCCTCGAAATCTAATGAACCTTAGTGTCTAATACAAAGTTTGTAATGCCCCGATTCACTGAACCAGAATGCTACACGATGCTCATGACCCTGAAGGACCACAAGCTAACCCATGACTAATATCTGTACCTGTTCACTGCATAATATGATATAATATCACAGAAACATACACTAAAAGGCCATAAGGTTCAATAGAGAACTTAATTTGAATAATGATAATATCTGAATAAAGTGGTATCACAATACTAAAACAAAACTGAAGTCTAAATCTGATAATACTGTAATCATCTGAAAGCCTCTAACTCTCTGAATAATCTGAATAAGGAGTTGATGGGATATGTTCCCAACTAACTCCAACTAATAAACTAATCAATAAGATAAAAGAAAATCATGATGTCCTCAAAGGATGAGGACTCACTTCTACTCTGGCTGGTGAAATTAGGATCTGCTGCTGATCTGGAGCACGTGTCTCTGAACCTATGGTGTAACATAATAAAATAAAGCACCATAGCGTGAATGTATCAGTACAATGGAATGTACTGAGTATGCATGTGAGGTAGGCTATATGTAAGGGTTCACGTTCATAATTAATACTAACTGATTGTCTAACATGAACGACAGAATACATACATAAATACGTAACTATACCTGACAACGTGATAACATGATACTGATACCATGATAGCATGACTACTAAGTATGGATACTGATAACATGACATAATTGATAATTGATATGACTGATAACATGAAAGATTGTATCTGAATAATGTTGATAACATGGGTGACTGTACTTAACAGTCCTAAATCTGGTAAAACTATTTGAGTTCCATACTATATCTTAGTTAACTGCACCTGACAGTCCTGATTTTGTAACATGAAACTGTGGGAAGTAGTATTTAACCTACATGCCCCATATATGCTATTATAGCTGAGCTGGGGTCCATTCTTTGCCCTGACTGGAAGGGTGTCAATACTGCACCACTGGTAAGGACAACATGTGAATAACCCTCATATAATAGGTGACTCTAGTGAGAACGGAGGGAACCCTTATATAACAGGTTAAGCCACCTCATCTACCCTTATATAATAGGCTACGATGTCTCAACCTATTTTGGCTACATAGTTCTAGGACACAAAGATTGCTTCTAAGAATCATACCCTCTTATAACCGGTGAGTTCCCATCCTTGGGTTCACTCGGAGCTAATTCTTACTCTCATCTAAATAGACACTGGTCTTGATTTACTGAACTGAACATGGACTAAATTTACTAAATTCCATTGACTGACAAAATACTTCTAATAGCTAAAAACTGACTGAGTTCATTAGATCATAGAGATTTTTCCTGATTTAGAAGACTATCTGAAGTCTAAGAGTTCATAGCTTGACTGAGAGTTCGTGAAAACATAACATGGCTCTAGGAACACTGCTAATATTTTGGGTACCCCCAGGACTCGATGGAAGGAAACTGATATGACTTGATATTCTTGAATACATGATAAACACCACAATACGTTTATTAAAGCATTTCATCAAACGTCTAATAGGCATAAGCTTGAACATTTATGGGGACTTTAATGATATCATACTAGTTAGGAAGATTTCGTTCACCTACGCATTTAATCAAACATATGGCAGGCATAGTATATGTAAACATCATGGTATAGCAATTAAACATCATGGTTCAATTCAAATTTCATCATACAAGGTTTTATTCATGAGATTTCTTGAATCTTTATCTATACTAATCAACCCACATGGAATTTATCATCAAATCATGGAATAGAAATCAATTCCTCATTTATCAACATGAAAGAGAACATACAAAGCAAGAAAACATGAAGAAAATCTATAACTTGTAGTTACAAAAGATTTTTGGACTTCATGGACGAAAGGAGTCCATGAATGAACACTATACATATCTAAGATCGTGATTTCATAAAGATTGATGATGAAACCTTCTTGAATTTGAATCCTCAATAGAAACCCTAGCTTATTCTTGAGATAAACTTAAGAGAAACTAATATATTTTGGGTGAAAAGTGACTGAATCACGTGTTAAAAGAATTATATAGGGGTAGGAAGTTGACCCTTTTAAACCTGGACACGTCATTAAATTTCTAGTCAAATTTTCCAAATTGGGCCCTTGGTGCGATGCGCCACTATTGCACCAGGCCACTGGAAATTGACAACTGGGACCTGGGACCTTAGCGCGATGTGGAGTCAATCGTGTTTCCCTTTTGATTCTAGTTTTCTCCCTTGGCGTGATACACTGGGATCGCGGAGCAACACTGGAAATTGCCAAATTCCATTTCCTATTGTGGCGTGGTGCGCCACTGACTAATATGACACTGTTTTACGTCTAGAACTTGAAATAATCATAACTTCTGACCTGGTTATCAAATTTAAGTGAATCATATATCGATGGAAAGCTTATTCAATTTTCCATATGATAAAAAGTGAAAATCTTGAAAAGTCCTCATGGAATAATCATTATTCACTTTAAAAGCTAATGCTAGGCATTCTTAGGATGAAATTATCTAGGAAAAATTTTGGGGTATTACATATATACACGTATTTTGGTCTTTCATCTATATATATTAGATCCCCTCTTTGCCTTCTTTCTTTTAAAATTGTATATTTTTGTATATACATTTTATACTAGCGTTGTATCAATCTATTTGGGAATTTGGCATGGATTTTGACTCGAGAGTCAGAGTATTTGGTCTCGAGAAAATATGGCCATTTAGACTTAGAATAGGGAAGTCGATGTAAAGAAAATGAGAAGAAGATTTTCTTCCAATCAAATAACTTAAACTACCTCCAAAAGAAGAGAAAAAACTAGATTATCGTACTTTTGCCAGACATAATGACTTTTAGTAAGTATTGATTTGTGCCAGTGAAAGAACCAAGCCGTTGTCTATTTAAGGTGAACATCCGAATATAACTATACCTTACACAATTACTTAGGCTTTTTGGCAAAGAAAATGGATAGCACGGTGCACCCAATTAAATTAAAAAATTTAAATTATAGAGCTTGAATATTCACTGTACTAAATTTCAAAGAAAATACTTAACATTTAGACAATTTTATAAGATCTTTCAATGAAAACTTAACCAATTAATTAAAATCAATATATATTTACATATATATATATATATATATATACTATGCCAAGAAATGAATTCACAATGAGGGAACCAAGTAAACATTAAACTTTGAACCCAATTAATCAAAGGTGTCACATGCGGATGCCTAATTTCTATCTTTGATAAGGCATGATTCTTAGTCTAGGTATGCATGAAAATTTTCTTATCCAACACACAAAAACCATAGGTTAGGATCTTTACAATATAACCACGTAAATAGGAGGCAAACAAAATAACCAGTAAATTCTAATTCACAACCAAACCATTGTACCAAAAGTGATCTACTATGTTAGCATTCTAAAAACTCTATAGACATAGCTATTCTGTTTGTCATTGAAGACTGAAGGATAAGCAGACATCACATAATTAGTCATTGATAAAGTTTTCAGCAAGCACAAAGCGCGATATCTGAAACAAGAATAATGCAAAGGTACCAAAATTTTTATATGCCCATATAGTCTATAGGAACTAAAATATGAATTTTTAAGACATATAGCAAACTATAAATTCACCATATTCAAATGTGCAAAACAGCTAACCAAGAAAGGCCATAACCAATTCAAAATTTAAGCACAACTACCATCTTTAAAAAAGTAACATGATAACACGAGATATCATAAATCAGTAAAAAGAGAAAAATTTGAAATCCTTACATCATCCCACGTAGACAACGTTGGTGGCTTAGCATCACCAGCCATTGGTAAGTCCACTTTCTATCTCTCTCTATTTTTTGTCTCTCTTACTTTTTTTTTCCTTTTTTTATTTCCATTACTCATATCGACGAGTTTGTGCATCTGCCGCTTTGACTTTGATGATGACTAGTTAGTGAATTGCTTCGATTAGATCTATCCATAAATGTTCATTCTGGGTTGACCTAATGACCTCCGTTGGTCACTCCAATGGGTCTAGAAAAGTAGGTACTTGTTCCATCAATCTTGGGAATTTCTAGACCAAATTATATCTGATGACCTTCTAGTGAAGCTCCTGTGACCAATTTCTACACCAATTTTTGCTGGAAATCCAACAAAGCGAGCAAGAGAAGAGACATGGATCTCTAAGCATATCCCGATGACTTCTAACTTTTAATCTTTATTTTACCATACTAATTCTTGTCTCTTGACTTTTTTTACTTTGATTGGTTCTATGTGTTTTCTTGTATTGGTGTTTATTGATTGTTATTTAGCTTATTTGGTCATACAATGTGCTTTGCGTATGCCTTCTATTTCTGTTTCTCTATTTTTTTAGTAGTGGATTTGGTGGTTGATGGTAGGGTAGAATCATGTCTTAGGAGGTTAGAGTTATATCTTATTACAGGTGTAGGGGAGGAAAAAGGGGGAGGTAAGATTGGGGTTGGGGTTTGGATTTAGTGATAGGTCTAGTTTGAGAGATGGGGTAAGGGGTATTAAGGATAAAATTGATATGAGAGCTGATAGGTTTAGGGTACGGTCTTGAAAAATAGAAACCCTTCAAGGTAAGTCCATAGAGCTTGTGAAGATTCTTAAAACGAGAAGGATCAATGTTGTATATATCCAGGAGAACTAGTGGGTAGGTTCTAAGGCTAGGGATATGGCTGGGTATAAGTTGTATTACTTGAGAATCGAGAAAAATTAGAATAGGGTAGGTATCTTAGTAGATAAGGAGTGTAGAGGGCAGATAGTAGAGGTTTAAAGGGTTATCTATAGATTGAGGATAATTAATTTGGTAATTGAAGGGTATATTCTAAATATTTATAGCACCTACCCATCGTAGGTAGGCTTGGAAAAGGAGGAGAAGAAGAAATTTTGGGAGATTTTCGATGAGGTGGTGAGAGGCGTGACTAGCTCTAAGAATATTTTCATAGGAGGGGATTTCAATAAGCACATAGGGTCATTATCTAGATCCTATGATGATGTGCATGGAGGCTTTGGTTTCAGGGGTAGGATAAAGAGAGAGCTGCTCTTTTGGATTTCGTAAGGGCCTTCGGGTTGGTGGTGATAATTTTAAGATTTCCGCAGATGGAGAATCACCTTATTACCTTTTAAATCATGGTATCCAAGACTTAAATTGATTTTTTGCTGCTTATGAAAGGGGACAGAGAAATGTGTAAGGACTATAAGGTCATTCCTGGCGAGAATATTTCAACATAGCATAGGCTTCTAATGATGGACTTTGTTATCAAGAAGGGAAAGAAGAAGAGGGGCAAGAAGGGTAGACCCCGAATTAAGTGAGGTGGCTTGACTCCTATTAGTGTACTGGAGATACAAGAGAAGTATATAGAGATAGGGGTTTGGGAGTTTAGGTTAGACACGGATAGTATGTGGGATAGGGCTGCCAGTTACATCAAGGAGACAACTAGAAAGATGTTGGGAGTCTAGAGGGGCCGGTCTAGCTAGCACCAAAGGAACGATGGTGGAATGGAGAAGTTAAAAAATAGATGAAGACTAAGAAGGTGTCTTATGATAAGTTGGTTGAGAGTAAGGATAGAGAAGAGAAATAGGAAAACATGAAAGAGTACAAGTTAGCTAGGAAAGAGGCTAAGTTAGCGGTTACGATTGCTAAGACAATAACTTTTGAAAGCTTTTATGCAGGATTAGAGAAGAGAAAAAAGGGAAAGAGGTAGGATAGGCTTACCAAGGATAGAAAGTGTAAGGTTCGTGACTTGTACTAAGTGAAGTGCATCAAAATGAAGGAAGATAAAGTATTCATAGAAGATGTTCACATTAACAGAAAGAGGCAGTCGTGTTTACACAAACTCCTGAATGGCGAGAGGGACAAAAACATTGTGTTGGGGAGACGGATCACTCAGCGGGGTTTCATGATTTTGGTTATAGTAGATATATGAAGGTTGAGGAGGTTAAAGAGGCTATTCGTAGGATACGAAGGTATAGGTCTTTTGGACTGACGAGATCCTAATGGATTATGGAGGTCTACCAGTGGGTAGGTTTAAGGTGGATGATTGAATTATTTAGTGTAATTTTTAGGACTGTAAAGATCCTTGAGGCATGGAGATAGAGTACAATGATTCCATTATACAAGAACAAGAGTGACGTTTAGAGTTACGACGACTATGTATTAACTTATTGAGTTACACTATGAAGATTTAGAAGAGGGTAGTTGAGCAAGGATTGAGAAGGATTATATTTATTTTTTAGAATTAGTTTGGATTTATGCCTGATCGCTTAATGACAGAGGCAATTCACCTAGTACTGAGACTAGGGGAGCAATATAGAGAGAAGAAGAGGGACTTGCACATATTGTTCATTGACCTAGAAAGAAGTACAACAAAGTCCCTAGAGAGGTTTTTTTGGAGATGCTTAGAGGATAGCGAGGTAACTGTGGTATAATCAGATCAATTAAAGACATGTACAATGGAGTGAAGACTCGAGTGAGGGCAGCGGGAAGAGATTCAGAGTATTTTCTTGTCTTGATAAGGTTGCACCAGGGATCAACTCTCAGCCTATTTTTATTTACCATAGTGATGGATATTTTGATATTGCGTATTCAAGGAGAGATGCCTTGGTGTATGTTATTTGTGAATGATGTAATTTTGATTGATGAGACTTGGAGGTGTAAGGGATAAATTAGAGGTTTGAAACAAACCCTGGAATCTAAATGGTTTAATTTAAGTAGGATCAAGACAGAGTACTTGGAATGCAAGTTTAGTGACTTAAAGCATGAGGAAAAAATGGTAGTGAAGATAGATTCCTAGGTTCTTTGTAAGAGAGATAGTTTTAAGTATCTTGGGTTTATGATTCAGAGAAATACAAAGATTAATAAGGATGTCACTTACCATATTGGGGAAGGGTGGATGAAATAAAGGCTTGCCTCGAGATTTTTATGTGAGTGGCAATTCTTCCAGCCATGTTGTATTAAGCGGAGTGTTATCCAATCAAGAACTCTCACATCTAAAATTTGAAGTAGCCAAAATAAGGATGTTGTGTTAGAAGTGTGTACTTATTAGGAGATATAAGGTTAGGAATAAGACTATTTAAGAGAACGTGTGAGTGGCTTTAGTGGATAGCAAGATACAAGAAGTAAGGTTGAGATGGTTTGAGAACGTAATGAAGATGGACCCTGATTCCCCAATGTGTAGGTGTGAAAAGTTGGCTTTAGATGGTTTCAAATGTGGTAGAGATAGACAGAACAAATATTAGAGAGAGGTGATTAGACGTGACATGGAGCACTTACTATTTACTGAGGACATGACCCTAGATAGTAAGGTATAGAGGACACAAATTAGGTTAAAGGGATAGTGTGTAGGGGTGAGTCATAGCCAATTAATCAGAGTGCTTTGGTATATCCTTTCTAGTAGTCGAAGGGTTGTGTGCATAGGTTGGAGTTTCTAGTTAGGATGGTTTTGGTGAGGTATGTGCTTTAGGTTGATAATGTATAGTACTACTTTGTAGGCGTCTTATTTTTGTTATTTTGTGTTCCATGTTTTATTATGGCTTGGTTTACTGTCTTTTATTCTAATTTGTTTTTTTGTCATTTTGTCCTTACTCGGGGTTTTATCAGAAACAACCTCTACTTATTTGGAGGAAGTGTATTGTAATACAATATTAGAAAGGGCTAAAGAGTTAAAAAAGGGATAAGGGGGAATAAATGGGCTCAACCCCATCTGCATGTGAAAGGGATTAGGGAATAGAAAATTCACGCCACAGCAATATAATGGAAAAAAAGAAACCTCTTCTCCAAGATTGAAGTAGTGTAGTTGATCAGAAAACAAAGTAACGTTAGAGGCATCGTTTACTCCATCTCAATGCCCTAAATCATAAGTTAAATACATATTCTTTCTTCTATATCAATTAGTATCATATAGACATGGTATTTAATGAGTTTTGATTTTAAATTGAGAACTTGAAGAGTTCGACAAAATAAATTAGAGAAAAGGAGATTAAGAAGAGGAAAAGGAATAAAGATTTGGTCTAAATAGAGAGCGATATAGTGTATCTAAAAATTTCACTAAACGGGCTCCTTTACTTGATTATTGAAGAATATGGATTGAATTCTAAAAATTGGATAAAGTAGGGATTTTTAGCCATCATGATACCATTAGCTATGAATTTAGTAGGAAACCAACTATTAATAGTGTCCTATTGCTCTGAAGTGGCAAGACTGGTAAGAAAAGTATGTTGATATAATTAAAAGTAACCTATCAGAGGTTACTTCGGAATATAAACAAGGGGAAATTTGATCAAAAGAACCTAAATTTGCTTGGTAGTTCATAAACGTGATAAAAAAAACTCGTGTTTGTTATTATAGCTTTGACAAAAGGAAGTCATAAAAATTATTCGAGGTGATATTTTGGTATTCGATAAGTGTACTGTGAGTAGTAATCTTTCCACAATTTATCTATCTTAAATTGTATATTTATACCATGTTTTGATGAAAACAAGAGTTATTGAATGCTTTGAAAATTTGCACGTGGGACAAGTTCTTTACTTAATATGATATGGATATGGTTATTTGAGATATGATATTACTATTGTGAATATTCACTTACATGAGAAATAAGTATTTTTGGATATATATTTTATTCAAGTTTACATATATTATTATTGATATGAATTTTAAAGTTATGTTCTATTCTGAAAGATGTTTTTATATAAATATCCTATTGTTTTCAAAGAATTTATGAATGGGAGTAGACCTTTATTGAATCCCGTAGCTAACGACGAGATCGTTACACTTGGTGCACCTTGTATTTACTGATGAATGTTATAGCCCTCGCTAGTGGGAAGGTAGAACTAGCATACTGTTACTGATATCCCTCGAGTAGGGACCTATTGATATGATATGGGACTCCTTTATAAGGGAACCACTGTCATGGGTTATTATTAATAATTAAGAATGCCACACCGATTACATAATTCATACTTGGAAACCTCCCATATATGTAATATTTGATACGATGCGATGCTTACTGAGTTTATTACTGAACTATTGGTTCACTTTGCTTACATGAAACAAGTGATACTATTTATTATTACTGTTTTCTGAAAGAGAATTTATTCCATGATGTTTTATGACTTTTCCCCATTAAAATGGTTGTGTTTAAGTGTTATTACTTACAGAGTTAGAGTCTCACTCCTCGCTATTTGTTTTTCAGAGAATGCAGTTAACAGTGAGAATTTTGTTAGCTAGAGGATTCGAGTGGCATATTCCTTGTGAGCCCCGCACTTGTTCGCATGGGCAACAGTAAACTTATTTTCCATATTCTTTTCCTTAAAACTCTTAGAGTCTCTCCATAGTCACGTCTTTAGAGTTTTGAGTATTCTTTCATTATTTTGGACTTGTGGAGTATTAAATTTCCTCTTATGTTTTGGAGATGGGTTTTATGTTGTTATTGGATAGTGTTGGTGACTTGTTGATGGTTAGTGATGGATTGTATTGGTTTGATTGATGTGTTGGTTGTGGTGCTGCAGATTTAAGAATGGGAATTTTCTTGATAGGCCCAAAAATAGAGGAAATTCTGCCGATTTTTTGTAGAATTCTGACAAGGCTTATTTTGGAGTCCTAAACTCCTTAACGCCGGTCATGATCCAATTTTGGGTCGTGACATGTATGGACAACATATATTTTACCCTCCCCAGTCCCCTTTATGAGAGAATACATTGAGTACATTATTGTTATCTTTGTTTGAGCTGAACAAACCTAAATAAGACTACTCAACATCAAAAGAAACCACTCTCACACCAATTGTGTAATTCAACTAAAATTACAATCTAAAAAATAACCTAGATACCAACGAATGAAATAAAAAATCATATCAAACTCAAAACACTCATCCTTAAGCAGAAACAACTCCATTCCCACTAAACAGTGATTCAAAATAGAAAGGGAAAAAACCTATATCTACAGCAAGAAACTGCACTCACAAATTAATGTAAGATTCAACTAATAACTATTGCAATAAAAAAAACAACAAATAATGTAAAATCCACTCAAAACACAAAAAAAATACAATGAAAATAATAAAACTGGAAATGGAACCCTGAAGAAGAAGAAGAAAAGAAGAGGATGTGGATTCACCTTTTTTGGGGCAACAAACTGGAACTACGAGCTTATCATCAGATTATTCCTTCACACCACGAACAAAAAGGGGTCACTTAAATTTCTAATCCTAGAAATTCAAGATCAAATATGATTCTTAAAAATCCTTAGCACCGTAATCCTTCCTCGATAACAAAATCTCACCCTTTTTAGGGTTTCACTATCTGACCTCTCACCTTTAAACAATGGAGTAATAGGGTTTATATAGGTGTGATTTAGGATGTCAAATTACACCATTGGCGATGTGGGATGAATATTTTTAAGAATATTTTGGGAAATTCACTAAGGTAGTTTCCAATCCTTTTTTAAGGTAAGGTTAGGATATCCACGTATTGTACTAATATGGTACGAATTGCAAATTTGAAATGAAATACCATTCAACAATAGTCTAGAACCTCCATGGTGTACAGGCAATGTTCATAGCATGGGAGATATTATGAATTTCAAGTGGCATCATTGGAAGATGAGGTTTGTTGTAACGCCCCAAGATCCCATCCCAAGACGTCACACGGTGCTTAAGGCCACACGCGACCTCAAGATAACCCTCTGAGCCTGTCATCACCTCTATACCTCACTATGACAATAATCAAAGAAAAATCATGTCATGAACATACTGGAATACAAAGAAATACTATCCTGTACAATCAAAATACTGAAGTTTTGTACATACTGGTACTCTAGTCTGACAAAGCCTCTACTAAATAAGACTGAGGAGCCATTGGGACAGATCCTCAACTAACCCATACTGAACTGGAAATAAATAACCATCTACTATCAAGACAAAAATCGGGGACATAGGTTCTCGAACCATGAGGACTCACCAACTGTACGAATGTAGATGGAGGTACTCGAAGATCATTGTCGCTGCTGAGACTGAGCACCTGAACTTACATAACGAGAAAATATAGAACACAGAAGAGTATGGAATTAGTACTTGGAATGTACTGAGTATGTGGGGGTGCAGGAAACATTTAAATAATATCATAAATGTATAAGAAAATCATGCATGCTGATGATAATGACTCTCTTCACTTGATTTACCTGAAACATGTTTTCCATAAATCATCAATAATAACACATGCTTCAAAAATCTCACAACCGTTGGAATCAACTCAAACTCTTTGACTCATGACTTAGAGTGACTCGGTAACTCATGAAACTTGGACTATTATGGACTTGAGAGTTTCGTATAACCGACATAAACCATGTGAGCTTACATGAAGTCCAACGTCTTGCTCATGTTGGGGAGAGCTGTTCTATCCTTTCCATTGGAGTAGAACCTTAACTTTAGTGATAACTGTCTTGGCCTTTGGCCCTTAATCTTAATCCTACGGTGGCATGTAGTTCTGGGGAAGTAGGATGCGCTGAACCCATACTTCCCGCTCGGTGCTGAATACTACTTCCAGACTTAAGCTCGAAACGCATTAGGAAATCCACCTTAATCAACTCAAGGGTCTATATGAAGACCAAAATATAAATATATATCTCACTTTTAAATCATAATCAACTTGTGGATTCCTAACTCGACTAAATCTCAAAATAATCTTTCTCATCATCAAGTACACTTGCTTATCAAATCATATCAAGTATCAAATCTTCCAGAAAACATCATAGAACTCGTTCTTGACTCTCAAGCTCAATATCAATATATATTCAATAAACAAACTTCTCATGGAAAAACATAAATCATGACACTTATCATAAATCACTTAGAAATTATCATTTCATGATAACAATATACAACTCATGACATAAATTTTTAATCTAAGAAATAAGACAATGAAGTAGTCATATGTGTCAATCTTGTATAGCTCAAATATCATAAATCCTTGATAAAGTAATTTGGGTGTAAATTCACTTTGCGAAATTCATGAAATTCAATAGAAATTAAATCTTTGGGCACAAGAATGAAAGAAGTGTTCTTGTTCAAAACCCCACATACCTTAATCTTTGAAATTGGATGAACTTTAGTGCTTGAGACTTTATCCACACTTGAAATAAATAATTCTTGAATCCCACACTATGAGGAACTTGGTTCTTGAAGAAATTTTGAAGATTTATGGATGATTCTTGAAAGATTTATGTTCTTGATATAACCCTAGATATATTATCTAAAGAGAATTGGAAGAGAAAATGATGGAATTAGGGTTTGGATGGGATTCTCATATTTATATAGGCCTCCAAAATATGGGAAAAGACCAAAATACCCTTGCAAAAATGTCTCTAAATTGCTGAAAAATATAGATGATGACATGCCTGATGGGCCATCAGACCCATGATAGGCCGTCATGAAATGTCGTCACAAAAGGATCGAATTTTATGATTTTCTGCCTAAGGCTGACGACATCATCAAAAATGTTGTCAGAAAAGTGACGACGTCATTAGAAATGTCGTCAAAAACGTGACAGGCCATCAGAAACGTCATCACCCTTTTCCAGATTGACACGCTGGAGTAAAACGGGTATAACTCTTTGCTTCGGTATCGGATTTTTGTAAAATTGATATCGTTGGAAAGATAATTCAATTATCTATCTGTTGATAACTCATAAGATGAAAAATTACAAGTATAATGAGAGATATTCTTTTTTGAAGTTGACTATATCAATATCCTTCCCAAGAATTCAATCGGTAAGGAATATTTTGATTCACCCAATCGTTAGGACATCTTTAAGGACTTAATACACACCATCCTTGATCAAAAAATAACCTAAAACATTATAATTTATTTCTCATGATCTTGATTCATGGTTGCACTATTGGTTAGAGTCTCGGGGTATTACATTTGTCAATGTTGTTGTTGTTGTTGTTGTTGTTAACGTCATTGATAGTGTTGTTACTGTTATTATGGGGAATAGCTAAAGGAGAAAGAGGAAAAATGTCACAACTAAATTTATGGATCATGATGGTACCTACTAAATCCTACCAGTAGGTAAGCCAAACCCTAACCCAGAGCTAATGTAATGGGTTAATTCTTTTGGAAATGCCCAACATAGGCAAGTTTCAAGAACACAATTTATAAATAGCAAAGGTTCTAGATAAAATAAACTGTCAATATAAGATACCAATCACACAACCTGGTAGAGCCCGTACAAGAGCATCTAATAGTCTCAATACAGCTCAAGGTCTAGAATAGTCGATATATCTTTCTCAATACAATAGATAGAAAATAAAGGTAGAGAAAAATGGGCGACTCGAACTCTAAGAGCTCATCCAATCTCAAAAAATCAATCACCGCACAAAAAATGATTAATGACAACAGCTAGTACTCGAATCAACTCCAAAAAGGTACAAAAGTGTAGTATGAGTACCAGACAATAGGTACTTAGTAGGCATCATTGGCCGACTGAGCTACCAATGTTGAAGTCAACCTATCTTTCAACTCTTGGAAACTTTTGTTGCACATGCCTAACCATTGGAACTTTCCCATCTTCTATGTCAACTTGATCAATGATGCAACTATCAAAGAAAAACCCTAAAATAATCTCTTGTAGTAATCGGCTAAGCCTATATAAATCCTAATATTAGATGGAGTAATGGGCCTAGGCCAGCGCTTCACTACATTTATTTTCTACAGGTCTACATGAGCACCTTCACTAGAAATTACATAGCCCAGAACCATAACAAATTTCAACCAAAACTCACATTTACTAAATTTTGTGAACAACAGAAGATACTTGAGTGTCTCCAACACCATTATCATATGGTTGGCATGCTCTTCCTCACTTTGAGAGTAAGCAAGTATGTCATCAATGAAAATGATGACAAACATTTCTAAATATTGCTTGAAGACCCTACTTTTTAAATACATAAAAGTTACAGGAGCATTTGTTAGTACAAAATACATAACCACAAAATCAAAGTGACCATACCGAGTTCTAAATACAGTCTTCAAAATGTTACACTCCTTAATTTTCAACTGATTATATCTTGATCTGAGGTCAATTTTGGAAAAGTATCAAGCACCTTGAAGCTAGTAAAACAAGTTATTAATTCTAGGGATAGGATACTTATTCTTGATGATGACCTTGTTTAACTGCCTATAATCTATACTCATTCTAATAGTATCATCTTTCTTTGGCATGAATAAAGGTGCAGCACCCCATGGAGAAATAATCGGTATAATAAAACCTTTGTCTACAAGGTCTTTGAGTTGCTCCTTCAACTTCTTAACCTCTATTAGAGCTAACCTATAAGGTGGCATAGATATTGGTTGGTTGTCTAGGAGAACGTCTATCCTAAATTTGATTTCCCTATGGGGAGAAATGTCATGTAGATCCACAGGGAAAATTTTTGGGAACTGATTGACTACAATAATTGAAAGGAGACTTGGGGTCTCGAAGTGAGAATCTTTAACCCTAGCTAGATGGTAGACATAATCTTTTGAGATCGGTTTTATATCTTTGATATAGGAAATAAACCGACCTCAATAAACCATCAGACTACCATTCCACTCGAGATCTGGCTTATTAGGAAACTGAAACTTCATATTAAGGTTTGATAGTCAACTGAGCCATAGCATAAATGGAGCCAATCCATGACAAGAATGATATCAAAATCAGTAATCTCTAACTCTATTAAATATATTGAGGTGATCATATAAAATAATATAATAGGCAATTCTTAGAAATTCTTTTATCAATAATTGACTCTCTAATAAGGGTAGAAACTGAGAAAGGCTCAAAAAGATTTTTGGGACTAACACCAAAATTTACAATAATAAATAAGATTACAAATGAGAAATTTGACCCCAAATCTAACAACACATAAGCATTATCATGAAAGACACAAAGCATACTAATGACCACTAATGGGAAGCTCTCCTACTCCTAATGAGAAAATAAAGCATAGAACATGTTCTAACATTTACCACCACCAACAGTAGATGACGCACCCTACTACTGAGTTGGATAGTCAAAGTGGACTATAGAGGAAGTGGACTGAGTTTTGAGGTGAGCATCTATTTTTACTTGCTTGGTTGAAGGGTACTCCTTAAGATTGTGACCTGGTATGCCAGGCCCAAAAAAACTTTCCTTGTCATACAAACACTCCTGCATGATTCTTTTTATACTTTCTACTAGCTGGGTAAGTACATCCCCCAATAATGCTACCCTAAGATTTGGTAGTTCGTGCCCTATCCCACTGTCCTTACTTAATCTTGGGTATGGGGAAATAGGTTGAAATGGTGAAGGGGCTGACAAATAGTTCTAAAATTGTGAACGATTTGCTCCATCTGACTTGGGCTAATTTTACTTGAATTGTACAAACCTAGATTTTTTTTTGGATTTCCTCTCCTATTATTTCAACTTTTCTATCTCAATCTACTAGGCATAGGTCATTAATCGGGATATATCCATGTCCATAAGTAGCATGGCAACCCTACTTCCTTAATTACCAACTCAGACACCTAGTAATAAACTTACTCATTTGAGCTCTTGGATCAGCCATCATCTCGCGAGCATATCAAAAATTGAGTGAATATTAGGGAGTATTCCCTTACTAATATAACACCTTGCGTGAGATTCATAAACTCGTCCACTTTGGGTTTCCTCATCTCACAAGGAAAGAACATGTCAAGGAAAGTCGTCTTAAATATATTCCAACCCATAAAATCTATATTCTCATGTCTACTCTCCTTCCACTACTTAAACCAATCATGAGCAAGGTACTTCAATTGATATGAGCTTACTTCACACTCTCTACCTTAGTAATATGCATATGCATAATCTAAGTAAATTTCTTTATCTTATCTTTAAAGAACTGCGGATCCTTATCCACCTTCATACCAAAAAACTTTGGGGGATTTATTATTATGAAATCTAAATTCTTGTTTATTGCTAAGTAGTCATTCTGCTGAATCGAGACTATCTCCAATTGATTAACCTATGCATTCATAGCTTGAGCCAACATATGACAAACAACCAGAAACTCAACTTAGGAAACATTTTTATTCAAAGGGTTTGTATGTGGTGGTAGGGCTGGATGGTTTCTATTTCTATGACCATAAGCTAGGTATAGAGGCTTTTTTATCATATGAAACCACAAATTAGAAGGTATATAGATTTAAATCATAAAAGAGAGCATGAAAGAATGAAAAAAATTCTAATAATGTCTTGTAGCCTTTTACCCATAAGTGTGGTGCTCTTCATACCTATGAATAATATTTCATGTAAAGTGGCTTGCTAAACTCCTGAGGACACTTTAAACCTTAGGCTTTGATACAAAGTTTATAATTACTTGAGACTACCTGTGGATGTCACACAGTGCTTAAGATTACAAGTTGCCTAAAGATAACTCATGGTACCTATCTTAGCACTAAATCAAATACAATTTACTTAAAAAATATAAGTGGAAGTTAATATTTATCCATAAAAGAAAGAATATGAAGTATCATGTTTGTCAACATAAAAAAAAAATATTCCCAACATGAGAAATAATATAAAAAATACTAAGTCTAGGAAAGACTCTATCATACAGAAGAGCTATTGGGATAAAGCCCCTGCTAAACCAAAATAATGAAGTCTAAATTGAATATAAAAGTTAACTAGTGAGAAAGGCCAGAATCATATCCAAGTCCTTAGAATATGAGGACTCAACAACTGATGAGAGTAATAAAAGGTTATTGCAACTAATCATGATGTAGAGAATCAATATCAGAATGTCACGACCCGAGCTGGGACCCTAGCCATAATGAGCATCCCAAACCATAAAGGCTCGGAACACCCTTCTCTATCTATCTGGTAATCATACACATAATTCATATGATAAAAGGTAATGCAGAAAGAAAAATCTAATACGGAAACATGGTCAATCTGAATGTGATCATAATACTAAAAACTGGAATCCAAAATATATCTGAATAATAATGTCTGACTTAGTCTGCGAAATCTCTACCATGAACTAATCAAAGTTGTCTGAAAGCTGGGACAAGGCCCCTAGTAGACCAAAACCTAACTAATAGTAGTAATATGAAATAACCAGGCCTTCTAAATCATAGAAAGATCACCACTGCAAACTCTGGTCTGTGATCTGAAATCTCTACTGTTTATTTGGACCCCTAGACTGTGCCACAAAACCTGAAAGGAGGGGGTTAGCACAATTGTACTGGCATGCAAAGCAATCCAAAATATAGTAATTGAACATATATATATATATACATATATAATACGTGAGAGCAAATTTTCATCAAACATTATACGTGAGAGCAAATTTTCATCAAACATTATGCATATACAGTTTCTGAAAATACATGGGCATCTTCTGAAAATATGTAACCTTTCTGTAAATCTCAAACTCTGATTTGTGTATTACTTCTGAGTTAGGTGGTATCCCTTACAAGTTTGATATTTCATAGGCGATATGGAATCCTCCATTAACTCGGTAGGGAAGCCTCCAACCCGAGTATGCCACAAGGGTTGGAGTTCCTGAATCTGATATGCCACACGACACTTAAGTCAGCGTATAATAATATACCCAGGTCGGCAAACCACGGTTTTAGGTAATGAGTTGCTTAAACTCAAGCACTCTTCAGGGAAACACCTAACATCTCTGTATGCCCATTTTTAACCTTTTCTATACATGCAACATTCTGAATGTCTAAAATCATGATAGTCTAAAATGTCTATTAGTCCGAGTCTGTTATGGCATTGGTCTAAATTAGTATCATCATACTAAGACTTGTAAGTCATGAATTTCTGAGCCGTAGTACATTAAGCTAAATCTTTCATTTAAAGAATAAATTAGACCACAAAAAACATGTAAATGATATAGAAGATTTCGTGTTTCGAAACTCAAGTCAAAATCATGCAAAAACTTCATTAACATATGGTGGTCTAGTGCCTTTAGCATATCCATGCACTCTTTCATTACATGAATTATGAACATTAAATATTCATGCTAGATTCACTCTTTAGTGATTTAAAACCACCTTTAAATCATAACAAGATTTCAATCATTTCATAAAGTGCTTTTCAAGGATGCATTGCAAAACAATTCATATGCTATGAGAAATCTGAAAAATTCATAATAAGAGAGAATTCACCGAAAATCATGCTCTCAAGAATTCATTCTTAAATACATGGTTTCATACATTCATATTATCAAATCACTTTGGGGAAGGTCAAAAGACCAAAACAATGATGTTAAAACATTTAATACATGAATATATATATAGATTCAAAAACCCCATTCTAATACATGATTTTTCTATGCCTATGAGAATTTAGGAAAACCCTGCATACCTCTATTTCGAAAAATAATGGGTGCTTCTTGAAGCCTGTGGATTAGGGATTCCGAATCTCTAATCGATTTTGAAAACCCACGATTGAATCTTGATTTATTTGGGTTTTTAGTTTGAAATCCTGGGGAGTGTTCTTGAGAATTTTTAGATGAATGTGGATGTATTTTGGAGAATTGGGGATTGAATTTCATGTTTATGGAAGAATAAGGGTGGGAAAAGGACCATTTTTCCCCAAAAACAGAGTGTTTAACTCACTTGAAACCATTACATAGGCGCCGCATATGATATCACCTATGTTTACATAGGCGCTGCCTATGCTATCGCCTATGTTTACATAGGCGTCGTATATGCTATCGCGTATGCTTTCCAGTGGCCATGTCCGATTGGTTAGGCGACAGATACTACTTTGAAAGGCCATAATTTCTTGCTCGGGTGCCGGATTTTAGCAAAATTGGTATCGTTGGAAAGCTAACTCAAAAACCTATCATTTTAAACATAGTAGGCTCTCTAATTAGACATATACAAAGATTCATGGTTGATTGAAGTTGACAAAAGTTATAATGTCCACTTAAACTTAATCGATCGAAGTAGTTTTCAACTCGTCCTTGAGTCAAAGGACCTCTATGGTCTAAATTCAAGCTTGAATGGATTAACATACTACACAAATAATTAACATACCATATTGGCATAGGATTTATGGATTCGAGATTATCAACGCATCGGAATCATGGTCTATATTATAACCCGAAATGTGGGGAGTTACATTATCCCCCTTAGGATCATTCATCCCCGAATGATGATGCGGGACACAAACAGACACGATTTCAAGCATTATAAAGACAAGGAAAGATAAGATAGGAATTGTACCTTCTGTCTCATCATCTATCGAAGCAAATAAATTATGATATCTAATTCTCATGTCATCTTCTGTCTCCCAAGTTTTTCCTTCAACTTTCTGATTCCTCCACAATACCTTCACTGAGGCTATCTCTTTGCTCCTCAACTTTCAAACTTGGTGATCTAAAATTTCAATGGGCTCTTCTTCATAAGACAAGGAATCTGTCACTTTGATATCCTCTACTGGAAATACCAAAGAATGATCTTCAATGCATTTCTTCAACATGGATACATGGAATACCGAATAAACGAAACCCAAACTTGCAGGCAATTCTAGCTCATAAGCAACTGCACTAATCTTTCTCAGAATCTGATATGGCCCTATATAGCGAGGGCTTAATTTATCTCTTTTTTCCAAACCGCATAACTCCTTTCATAGGAGAAACCATGAGAAACACCCAATCACCAACTTTAAACTCTAATTCTCTTCTCCGAACATCGGCATAAGACTTCTGTTGACTCTGAGCAGTCTTGAGTCATTCTCTAATGATCTTCACTTTCTCCATCGCCTGATAAAAAAGATCAGGGCCATACAACTGAGTCTCACCCACTTTATATCATCCTATCGAAGACCTACATCTCCTTCCATACAAAGCCTCAAAAGAAGCTATCTTGATGCTGGCATGGTAACTATTACTGTAAGCAAATTCAATCAGTGGTAGGTGATCTACCCAACTACCTTTAAAATCAATGACACATGCCCTCAACATATCCTTGAGGGTTTGAATGGTACGCTCAAGTTGCCCATCCGTCTGAGGGTGAAAAACTGTGCTCAAATTAACTTGTGTACCTAAACCCTTCTGAAAAGATCTCCAGAACTGAGATGAAAATTGCGTACCTCTAGCGGATATAATGGACACTTTTTCCCCATGCAACCGAACTATCTCCTCAATGTAAATCTTAGCATAACCCTCTCCCGAATAATTTATCCTCACAGGCAAAAAGTGGGCTGACTTTGTCGATTGATCTACAATCACCCATATAGAATCATATTGGTTTCGGGATCTCGAAAGTCATGTAATGAAGTCCATGTTTATCATATCCCACTTTCATAAAGGCAGGGCTATATCTTGGTAAGTACCACCTATCCTCATGTGTTCTACCTTCACTTGTTGATAGTTTAAACACTTGGACACGAAATCAGCTACATCATGTTTCATGTTTTCCACTAATACAAGGTTTTCAGATCATGATACATCTTAGTAGATCCTGGATGAACGACATACCTCAAAGTGTGTGCCTCATCAAGGATTTTTTCCTGTAGTCCATCAACATTCGAAATGCATAAACTACCCTAAAATCTCAAAATACCATCACCTCCAATTTCAAATGACATAACCTTTTGTTGACCCATATCTTTCTTGAGTTGCTTCAAGATAGGATCTTCAACCTTCTTCTCCTTAACTTCAGCACAAAGGGATGACTTAGCTAACTCATGAACAATTACCCCTCCATCTTCAGAATCTAAGAGTCGCACTCCCAGATTTGCAAGGCGGTGAATATCCTTCACCATCTCTTTCTTTCCTTCTTATACATGAGAAAGGTTGCCCATAGACAACCTGCTGAAGGCGTTATCTACAATATTTGCCTTGGTTGAATGGTAATGCAGGCGCAGATCATAGTATTTCAGAAGCTCCATCCAGTGTCTCTGCTTGAGGTTTAATTCTTTTTGCAAGAAAATATACTGCAGACTCTTATGGTCAGTGAAGATGTCAACGTGAACACCGTACAAGTAGTGCCACCAAATCTTAAGTGCAAACGCCACAGCTAACTCCAAATTATGGGTGGGGTAGTTTCGCTCGTGCACCTTCAACTGCCTAGATGCATAAGCCACTACCTTACCATGCTGCATCAACACACAACCAAGTCCCACATGGGATGCATCACAGTATACCACAAAGACATCTACACCCTCAGGAAGGGTCAAAATAGGAGCAGTGGTCAGCTTGTCTTTCAACTTCTCAAAACTATTCTCACACAGATCAGACCACATAGACTTCACCTTTTTCTGAGTCAATTTAGTCAGTGAAGCAACTATGGAAGAAAAACTCTCTATGAACCTTCTATAATACCCTGCCAAACCCAAGAAGCTCCGAATATCGGTTGGAGCCGTGGGTCTGGGCCATTTTCTCACTGCTTCAACTTTCTGGGGATCCACTCTTATCCCGTCACTGGACACAATATTCCCCAAGAAGGCAATAGCATCTAACCAGAATTCACACTTAGAAAATTTGGCATACAGTTGATTATCCTTAAGGGTCTGAAGAATAATTCAGAGGTGATTATCGTGATCCTCTTTACTCTTAGAATATATCAAGATATCATCAATAAATACAATGATGAAAAATTTAATAAACTGATAGAATACTCTATTCATAAGATCCATGAAGACTGTAGGGGCGTTAGTCAACCCGGAGGACATGCCTAGAAATTCATAATGACCATATCGGGTATGGAAGGTTGTCTTGGGTATGTCTGACTCCCTAACTTTCAACTGATGATAACCCAAATGAAGGTCTATTTTTTGAAAAACACTTGGCACCTTGAAGCTGGTTGAAAAGGTCATCAATCCTAGAAAGAGGATATTTATTTTTAATTGTGACCTTATTCAACTGATGGTAGTCTATGCACATACGAAGGGAACCATCTTTCTTTCGTACAAAAAGTACAGGCGCGCCCCAAGGAGATACACTAGGGCATATAAAACCCTTATATAGGAGATCTGCTAACTATTCTTTCAACTCTTTTAGTTCTGCAGGAGCTATTCTATATGGCAGATTAGAAATATGACGAGTGTCTGGCAATACATTAATACCAAACTCAATCTCCCTATCAGGTGGTATTCCTGGGATATCATTTGGAAAGACTTCTGGGAATTCTTTTACTATGGGAACAGACTGAAGAGGAAGATTCAGTATTGGAGTCCTTAAATCGAATAAGGTAGTACAAGCAACCTTTAGAAATGAGTTTGCGGGCTCTGAGATAGGATATAAAGTACCCTCTAGGTGCTAAAGAATGTCCTTTCCACTCTATCACTGGTTCATTCAGGAAAGAAAAAGTGACCCTTCAAGTCCTACAATCTAATGTGGCATAGCACGAATGGAGCCAATCCATTCCTAAGATAGCATCAAAAGCAACCATATCTAACTCTATGAGATCTGGTAAGCTACCAACATCACAACACAACCCCTATACACCCTCTTAGAAATAATAGAATCCCTCATCGGGGTGGAAATAGAAAAGGGTTCAAAAATCACACTGGGCTCAAACCCAAAACCAATAGCCACATAAGGGGTTACATAGGATAAGGTAGACCTGGGATCAAGTAACACATAAACATCATGGGAAAAGATTTGTAACATACTGGTAATAAAATCTGAAGAAGCTTCCGCCTCCTGGCGGCTGATCAAAGCATATAACTGATTGTGACTATTCCCGGCAGCTGATGTGGCGCCCTTCTGAGGCGGGGGTGGTGCCAAAAAATTTGCCTGAGACTTTGCACCACCAACATTCTTTCTAGCAGATGAACATTCCCTCTAAAAGTGACCTAGCTGACCACATGAATAACATACTATCGAGCCCAACTGACACCTTCCCAGATGATTTCTACCACAAGTCTCACACCGTGGAAAAGTATGATGCTGTTGAGCCATATTACCCTGTAATCGAGTATCCTGAGCTCTGGTTCTGTGGTTAGTCTGAAATCTTTGAGATCATCTATCTACTAGTGGTCGGGGTACTAGGGCGCTAGCAGTAGACTGCGCATTAACCCAATTCTTTTTTTCTACCATTTATTTCCCCACTTCCCTCCCTGAGGCTGACTGTGACTCTGGTCGACTGATTTGGCTCTTTTCGCTTGTCTTTCCACCTTCCTAGCTTCAGAGATCTTCTTTTTTTTCTCTTTTACCTGATGTATATAAATGGTCAGCCTAGCAAAGTCTAACTCCTTATTCAACATTGCCCCTTGGCACTTAAGCACCAGGTTATCAGAAATGCCAGATGCAAATTTCCTTATCCGGGCTCTCATATTACTAGTCAACTCTGGTGCATAGCGGGCTAGTTTATTAGGATTCAAAGTTTAATCCTGGACACTCATATTGCCCTACATCAGATTCATAAACTCTTCTGCTTTGGCCTCCCTCAACTCTATAGGAAATAATCGATCAAGAAAACCTTCCACAAATTCACCCCAAACTGTGGGCTCAGCACTCTCACCTTTTGCATTATCACAGTCAGCATACCACTAATTCGCAACATCCTTAAGCTGATAAGCTTCTAGTTCCACCCTTTCAACCTCATCCACATGCATTACCTTAAATATATTTTCCATCTTATCCACGATCTCCTGTGGATCATCTTGTACCTTGGTGCCAGTGAACTTAGGTGGGTTCATTTTCATGAAATGTCTGACCCTGGTAGCCTCAGAATAACAGATGTAGACCTAAAATCATCTTATCGTTGAGCCTGGTTAGCTACCAACTGTGTCAACATATGAATAGATCATCTCAATTCTGCATTTAAAATATCTCTCTAAGCAGTCGAAGGACGGTTGTCATCAGTCTGCAGAGCATGAGGTGGACTGGTTGGGACTGGAGGGAATCCCGAAATAAGAACAGGTTCTGAAGTGTGAGCTCTATTATGGGTTCGCATCCCATGGGTGGGACGGACCCCATCTGCCTGAGCATTCTGATCAATGATACAACGTGGAGGCATAACTGTGTTTCTGAAATACAAGAGATCATTGATTAAGGGACAGTTCAGACTCTGAAGCATGAACTAAATCATAAAGAAAGGAAATATTTCCTTAACGCATAGTATCCTCTTACTTATAAGTGTGGTGCGCTACACACCCATAACCAAGACTCTACCCAACGCAATTTTCCAGACACCCTAGGACCATGAACCGTGGTTTGATACCAAGTTTGTCACGACCTGAGCCGGGCCCTAGCCGTGACGAGCATCCCAAACCATGAAGGCCCGGAACACCCTTGTCTATCTATCTGGTAATCATGTACATAATTCATATGATAAAAGGTAATGCGGAAAGAAAAATCTAATATAGAAACATGATCAATCTGAATGTGATCATAATACTGATAACTGAAATCCAAAATATATCTGAATAATAATGTCTGACTCTGTCTATGAAATCTCTACCATGAACTAATCAAAGTTGTATAAAAGTTGGGACAAGGCCCCCAGTAGACAAAAACTCAACTAATAGTAGTAATATGAAATAACTAGGCTTTCTGAATCATAGAAGGATCACCACTGCAAACTCCGGTCTGTGATCTGAAATCTCTACTATTTATCTGAACTCCTAGACTGTGCCTCAAAACCTGGAAGGAGGGGATGGGTCAGCACAATTGTACTGGCACGCGAAGCAATCCAAAATAGATTAATTGAACATATATATATATATAATACGTGAGAGAAAATTTTCATCAAATATTATGCATAAAACAGTTTTTAAAAACACGTGGGTATCTTCTGAAAATATGTAACCTGTCTGTAAATCTCAAACTCTGATCTGTGTATTACTTCTGAGTTAGGTGGTATACCCTACAAGTATGATATTCCACGTATGATATGGAATCCTTCATTGACTCAGTGGGAAAGCCTCCAACCCGAGTACGCCGCAAGGGTTAGAGTTCTTGAATCTGATACGCCACACGACACTTAAGTCAGCGTATAATAAAATACCCAGGTCAATAAACCACGGTTTTAGGAAATGAGTTGCTTGAACTCAAACCCTCTACAGGGAACCACCTAACATCTCTGTATGCCCATTTTTAACCTTTTCTGTACATACAACATTCTGAATATTTAAAATCATGATAGTCTGAAATGTCTATTACTCTAAAATGTCTATTAGTCTGAGTCTGATATGGCATTAGTCTGAATTGGTATCATCACACCAAGACTTGCAAGTTATGAATTTCTGAGCCATAATACATTTAGCTAAATCATTCATTTAAAGCATAATTTAGACCACCAAAAACATGCAACTGATATAGAAGATTTCGTGTTTCGAAACTCAAGTCAAAATCATGCAAAAACTTTATTAAAATATGATGGTCTAGTGCCTTTAGCAAATCCATGCACTCTTTCATTACATGCATTATGAACATTAAACATTCATGCTAGATTCCCTATTTAGTGATTTAAAACCACTTTTAAATCATAATAAGAGTTCAATCATTTCATAGAGTGCTTTTCAAGGATGCATTGCAAAACAATTCATATGCTATGAGAAATCTGAAAAACTCATAATAAGAGGGAATTCACCAAAAATATGTTGTCAACAAGAATTCATTCTTAAATATATGGTTTCATACATTCACATTCTCAAATCACTTTGGGGAAGGTCAAAAGACCAAAATAATGATGTTAAAATATTTAATACATGAATATATAGAGAGAGAAATTCAAAAACTCCACTCTAAAACATGATTTTTCTATGCCTATGAGAATTTAGAAAAACCCCGCGTACCTCTATTTCGGAAAATAATGGGTGCTTCTTGAAGCATGTGGATTGGAAATTCCGAATCTCTAATCGATTTTGAAAACCCACGGTTGAATCTTGATTTATTTAGGTTTTTAGTTTAAAACCCTTGGGAGTGTTCTTGAGAATTTTTAGATGAATGTGGATGTATTTTGGAGAATTGGGGACTGAATTTCGTGTTTATGGCTGAATAAGGGTGGGAAAAGGACCATTTTGCCCCAAAAATGTAGTGTTTAAGTCACTTGAAACCATTACATAGGCGCCGCATATGATATCGCCTATGCTATCACCTATGTTTACCTAGGCACCACCTATTCTATCACCTATGCGCCACCTATGCTATCGCATATGCTTTCCAGTGGTCATGTGTGATTGGTTAGGCAATGCATACTACTTTGAAAGGGCATAACTTCTTGCTCGGGTGCCGGATTTAGCAAAATTGGTATTGTTGGAAAGCTAACTTGAAAAACTATCATTTTACACATAGTAGTCTCTATAATTCGACATAGACAAAGAGTCATGGTCGACTAAAGTTGACACAAGTTATAATGTCCACTTAAACTTAATCGATCGAAGTAGTTTTCAACTCGTCCTTGAGTAAAAGGACCTCTATGGTCTAAATTCAAGCTTGAATGGATTCACATACTACAAAAATAATTAACATGACATATTGTCATAGGATTTATGGCTTTGATATTATCAACTCATCAGAATCATGGTCTATATTGTAACCCGAAATGTGGGGCGTTACGCAGAACCTTCATCATAATAGGATGTGGAGTATATAAAGTATATGGTCAGTATTTATGGAATGTATAGAGTATATGGGGGTGGATGCAACATATAAGAATACTATAATTCATAAAGTAATGTCATTCATGCTAAGTATAGACTCATTATTTTTTATGAATAAAGGTGGAAACTGATAAGTCTTAGCGTAGAGTGAAAAAACATAATTTAATAAAGCTGGTGAGCCATATGTACTTGGGTCCTAAAATTCTTTTACTATGGGAGATTCTTTTAACCAACACAAAACCTTGTGAGCAATATGAGTCCAACATATTCCTCATTGGAAGGCCGCAATAGCCAGAGGTACAAAACCATGACTGGTGTGATTACTAAATTGAGTCTATTTGGGAAAATATAATTCCTATAGTAGCACGTAGGTCTAGGAATTAGGTATGTTGAACCTGATTCTGCACGGTACTTAATACTACTCCCAAAAATCATATTGATGCTCAAACTATATAAATTTTATCACAAAAAAAGCATAACTAGTTTATAAGTCTGGAAATCATTCATGCTTTTGTGTATGTTTCATATTCATAAGTCAAATCCACGATTTTCATGATGAACCTAAGATCATAGTTTTGAGTTCATGCTGTGTAATTCATGGCGTATTAAAAATCATGTAAATTTTAATAACTATGGTATTTCATATTAAGAATGATAGTAAAAACATGTCATATGATCAAACATACGATTGATATGATAAATATGCTAAAAAGGTCATACATTCGGTAACAATTCATAAATAAACTCATTTAGGAGTATGAAATTCAAGATCATGGAAATTGGGTTTGAACCCCAGTTTTTTAACTTTATAATTAGTGAAAGAAAATGATATTTTTTGTCATAAGGATGGAAAAGGGTCCTTGTAGAAACCCTATATACCTGAACTTGATGATATCTTGGAGGAAAGGTTGAGTTTAGAGCCTAAGAGGTTGAATTTATAAGAAAAACCCTTGTTTATGTTTTCTAGAGAGTTGAGAGGTATATGAACACTTCAAAAATATTTTTTCATATTGCAGATGACATTTTAAGATTAAGATGGGTTTGGGGAGGTTACATATGGGCATAAGTTTTTAAAGAAAAAGTGGAACTTTTCTGCCTTAGAGGAGGAGTGTGTCACATGACCTACCGCATGAAACTCAGTGATGCCTCGCATGGCATATTTCAAGCACCTAATAATCCCTTGCATAACCCATTGCACAATTATTTTAGTGACCAACTAGAAGGTGTTATACGATGCGAGGGACAAAGCTGAGGTCCCTGTGTGCGGGGCAAGACCTTTTATTTAGGTTCATGATTTCCTTTTTCTACCCAAGACTTACCCTAAATATTTTCCAATTTTTTAAGGGTCAAATGACCTTATTTTATGACCCTTAATACATAAAAACACTATAAACATACATGAACGTTGAGGGTTTTACACCTTAGCAACGAAATAATATCATAGTTGAGGAGTGAATGATTTGGCATGTAATCAAGTGTGTAAGTTCCATCGTAAATACAAATCATTAGGTTAACACACCTAAGCTTTGAAAATGATTCATTATTTTTTACTAGAGTGGACTTACCATCCATTACGGTACTATAATAGGTTTTCAATCTATTCTCTAAAGAATCAATGTTGTATAAAAATATCAATAAAATTTACATCTACATATGAGGAGTGGGACAGTATCAAAAGGACCTTTTATGAAACATAATGGTTATGTTAGGGTTCAGATACCATTCAAGTACTTTGGAATCCCTTTTTCAACTAAGAAGTCGATAATAGCTCAATGGTAGTCTTTGATTGATAAATCCATGCCAGAATCACGTCTTGGACTGTGATAAAACTCACCTATGCGGTAGATAACAATTACTTCAAAAAGTCCTATTAGGTTCTGTTGTTTATTCTTCTACTTAAGGTGATTAAGATGATTAAGGCAAATAATAGAAGCTACGTGTGGTCTGTTAAAAAATATAATCACTAGAAAGGCATTTGTAGCTTTGGAAAAAGTCTGCAGCCTAAAATTATGTGGGATCTAAACATAATTAACCTCCAATTATAGAATTGAGTCGCAATTGCCAAACATTGTTAGGATAAAGTGTAATGACCCTATTCATTATTTTACTGAAATAAGGAGTAGAACCTTTGTTAGTTTTTACCATAGATATTTTTTTGAAAAATTATGGTTGGCTGGTGATGTCTAAGCTACACCTTCTCTCAACAGATGATACAGTCGCTACCAAATATAGTAACCCAACAAAGGTTAGGGTCGAATCCCAAGGAAATACGTGGAATTATGGCTCTCAGTTGTTGTGATCAACGAACAAAACTGGAAAAGTAAGTGGCCAGTTCTGAGTGACAATAAAAAACAAGTAGCAAATATCAACTTTGGTTGTAATCAGTCATAAGTGAATTCTAGGATTGTATTTCCCCTGGCTTCTCAACTCCTAAGGATAATCGTGCTATGTTGAACCAACCTGATACCTTGCATGAAGAATCGATAAGTTATGTACCATCTATAGTGTTTTAGACGAGCAAATAGATTTCACCCTTTACCTTTTGAGTCTCAAGATGTCTCCTTACTAACCCTTATCTTGATCAAAGCAAGCCCCTAAGTTGAAACCCTAGCTTTCTTGGCCCAAAAGCTCTTGAGAGAATTATGATGTGTTTTGAAATAGTTTTCTAAGTGTTAATAAATAGAATAATAGGGTAAATAACCTCCTAAGTGTATTAGAAGTCGTGGTTCATAATTAGGGTAAGTATGGAAATATATAGAATACCCCCCCCCCCCACTTAAGTTCCTTAAAAACCTGTCACATGGATATGACAGACCCTCATACGATTCGTACCCTTCCTTATGATTGTTTCCACCAGTCGTATCTAGGCCATAACTTTTGGATCAGACACTGTCCAACATATTATTTATCAAACCAAGTCATAACCTCAGCATGCGATCTGTACCCATGATCCGTATCCCTACCAAAATGAATTTCTAGGAGGATCAAACATTGGCCACCATATGAGTCACTGATACGACTCGAATCAATCCTTACGACTCGCACCCTTAATTCGTGACCATTCCATTGATCAAAACCATCCGCTTAAGACTGGACCATACCACTCGTACCCCAGTATATGGCTTATACCTTGGAGTCATATTGGGTTCGGAGAGCAGATTTTGACATTCGTCCTTGAATGACGAATAAGGTAAGGGTAACCGCACACAGAATTTGCATTATCAAACATATTCCCAACCTTCATCAAAGTTCGGAAACAAAAAGGCAAAGATATTACTTTTTCCTTTTTCAAACTCAAAAAATAAAGATGTGTTCAAGAACAAATACCTTTCATAAGAATACCAGGAACAAAAAATAAGAACGGATACTTGGACTTCATGTCTTCTTCCGCTTCCCACATAGCTTCTTCTACCTTATGGTTTCTCCACAAAACCTTAACCAAATCCACATCCTTGGTCCACAACCGATGAACTTGCCTATCCAATAGCTCAACTAAGACCTCTTCATAAGATAGAATTAAAGATATAAAACCCTTCCAAAGGAATGACAAAAGAAGGATCACCAATACACTTCCTCAACATGGACATATGAAAGACCGGATTAACCAAACCCTAACTACATGGAAACTCGAACTTATAAGCAACATTACCAATTCTCCCTAAACATATATAAGGACCAATAAACTAGGGACTAAGCTTCCCCTTCTTTCCAAACCACACTACTCCCTTTATTGGAGACACCTTTAGGAACACCCTGTCCCAAACTCAATCTCCAAATCTCTATGCCTAAAATCCTCATAAGACTTTTAATGACTCCGGGCAGCCTTAAGCCTATCCTGAATCACCTTCAACATCTCCATAGCTTGATAGTCCAAACTAGGACCAAACATATCGGCCTCACCAAGCTCAAACCATCTAATAGGATATCTATATCTCCTGCCATACAATGCCTCAAAAGGAGCCATACTACTATTAGAATGATAGCTATTGTTGAAAGCAAACTCTACCAAAGGTAGATGCTCAACCCAACTGCCACTATAGTCAATCATGGATGCCTGAAGCATATCCTCTAATGTTTGAATTGTTCTCTTCGCTTGCCCATTTGACTGTGGATGAAAATTTGTACTTAGACTAACCTTTGTTCCCAATCCTTTCTAGAAAAACTGCCAAAAATAAGATTGAAACTGCGTACCACGATTCGAAATAATCAAAATAGGCACCCCATCAGCTTTACATTCTCTTGAAGATACAACTTCTCATAATCTTCCACCGAAAAGTTAGTCCTCACTGACAAAAAGTGAGCAGACTTTGTCATCCTATCCATGATAACCCAAATCAAATTAGTTCCTAGACCAAGGAAGACCAAAAATAAAATCCATATTAATTATCTCCCACTTCCATTCAGGCAACTCTATTTCCTGTTGCAACCCACCAGGCCTCATGTGCTCAACCTTAACCTGTTGACACACCATGCACTTATCCATGAAATCAACCACATTTCTCTTCATACCGTTCCATCATTAGATATTCTTAAGATCATGATACATCTTTGCCAAACCAGGATAGATGACAGAGCATAACTCGTGCACCTCAGTCAAAACCCTTTGTCACTACGCATCGATATTCGGAACACACAACCTCCCTTGGTGCCGCAAAGTACCATCACCAGTAATCTCAAACATCTCCACTTTATGACCACCAAGGTCACTCTTGATTTTCATCAAGACCGGATCCAACACTTTTTTCTCCTTAATCTTTGCACCAAGAGATGATCGAACCACTTCTTGCACCGTCACACCACCATCTTTGGAATCCAAGAGACAAACTCCAAGATTGGACAAACAGTGAATATCCTTAACCAATTCCCTACTTTATTTTCTCCATATGAGCCAAACTGCCCATACACAACCTACTAATAGCATTAGCAACCACGTTAGCCTTACTCGAGTGATAGTGAAGACTCATATCATAATCCTTGAGAAGCCCAAGCTATCTCCTCTACCTGAGATTAAGCTCCTTCTGTGTGAACACGTACTAAAGACTCTTATGATCTAAAAAGATATCTATGTGAACACCATAAGATAATTCCTAATGATATAAGAATGACAATGGAAACACGAAACACACTCCAAATCAGTCCACAATCTTTAGGATCCGAGGACCAAAATGGAGACCACTCTCGGATTCGCTATCAACGAGAAGAATACAAGATACAATTGTGTATATAACACCAAAAACAGCTACAAAATGTGAGGAATAAGATGAATAACAATAACACAAGTTTTGGATTCAATAAAGGACCCAAAATAGTCCACTACACAAGATGATGACAACAAAAGTAAAGGATAGATAGTGAGACCAAGATTATTACAAGATTAAGAATTAAGGAGTGTATTAAACTCAAAAACCCCTAATGAATAAAATAATCAAAACCACACTCTTACGGTGACCACCAAGGGAATCAACTCACCTCAAGATCCACCGTTTCCAAGAAAAGATTAATACTAGCTTTTCCAAGCCCTAACTAAGACTAAGTGTTCTGCTCTCAAGAGAGGACTTTTTATGTTTCAATCTTTCATATTGCATAAACTAATGAGAAGAGACCTAAAAAATCTTATTTATAGTATATTAAAAAAGAAGGCAAAAAAGACTACACTACCCTTAATGACCAAGGGTAGCCTTGGTGTGTTGGAAAATAATATGAATTATCCAAAACGCCCTTAAGGCTAAGTGACCCAAATGCCCTTAATAAAGGGAACCAAAATCGTGAACCAACAAAGGTGGTCCAAACCCGAGAGTCCTTAAGTCTTCAAGGCTCCAAGCAATCTTTCACACTCAGGTTTGATCAATGGTAAGCTCAAAACGTCCCCTCCAAGTATGATCCCGTCTCCATGCGACCAAAGCTTGATTCTTCACATAGTGCTTTAAATGATGTCATCAAAAGCTAAGGCGGACATTATTCTTGTATCATGCCACCATATTTTCAAAGCAAACACAACAACTAACAACTCCAAATCAGGACTAGAATAATTCCTTTCATGTACTTTCAACTACCTAGAAGCATAGGCAATCACCTTCCCATGTTGTATCAAAACACAACCAAGCCCTACCCAAGATGCATCACAATAAACCACAGACCCATCATTTCCTTCCAGTAAAGTTAAAATCAGAGTTGAAGTCAACCTATCCTTTAACTTCTCAAAACTCCCCTCACATGTATCCGACCAAGAAAACTTAACTTTCATCTAAGTTAACTTAGTCAAAGGAGCAGCTATCGATGAAAAGCTTTCCAAAAACCATCTATAATACCTGGCTAGACTCAAGAAACTCCAAACATTGGATAGAGTCATGGGCCTAGGCCACCCTTCACCGTAGCAATCTTTTGAGGATCAACCATTATCCCCTCACTAGAAATAATGTGAACCCAGAATGTCATTATATTAAACCAAACTCACACTTAGAGAACTTGGCAAACAACTATTGTTCCTTTAAGGTCTGCAACACCACACAAAGGTGACTAACATGATCTACCTCACTCCTCAAATACCCCAGAATGTCATCAATAAACATAATGACAAAGAGATCTAAATACTGCCTAAACACCCTATTTATCAAATCCATGAATACTGCCGGAGCATTGGTCAAACCCAAATGACATCACCAAGAACTTAAAATGCCCATACCGAGTACGAAAAGTTATCTTAGGGATGTCCATCTCCCTAATCTTAAGCTAATGGTACCCAGATCAAAGATCTATCTTAGAAAAGAACTTGGCACCTTGTAACTAATTAAACAAATCATCTATTCTTTGGAGAGGATTCTTGTTCTTGACCATCACTTTATTCAACTACCTGTAGTCAATGCACATCTAAATTGAACCATCATTCTTATGCACAAACAACATTGGTACACCCCACGGAGAAACACTAGGATGAATAAAACCCTTATCTAGAATATCCTTAATTTGGTCCTTGATTTTCCTTAACTTAGCTAGAGCCATTCGATACAAAGGAATAGATATTGAATGAGTGTTCAGAAGAAAATCAATACCAAACTCTATCTCCCTATCTTGAGGAACACCAGGAAGATCATCCAGAAAACCCTCTGGAAATAATTAACTACTGGAACTAACTACATAAAAGGACTTTTCGAGTTAGAATCTTTAACTCGAACCAAGTGATAAAGACACTCTTTAGAGATTAACCTTTGAGGTCAAAGATAAGAAATAAATTTCCCCCTAGGAGCTAAATAAAAACCCTCTTATTCTATTTCTGGCTCACCAGGTAACCTAAAGATGACCTTACGAGTTCGCCAGTCTAAAGATGCATAACAAGAATGCAACCAGTCTATACCCAAAATCACATCAAAATCCACCATTTCCAACTCAAATAGATCTTCCAAGGTTTACCTATAACCAACAGATACCACACACACCTTATAGACCCATTCAGCAATGGCTGAGTCTCTTACCGAGGTAGAAATAGAAAAAGGATCCAAAACAATTTCTGGATCAAAACCAAAAGACACAACAATATAAGAAGTCACATAAGAAAGAGTGGAGTTCGGATTGAGAAAATAATATATGTCACGGGAAAAAAGTTGTAACATATCAGTAACAACATCAGGTGATGCCTTGGATTCCTATCGGGACGCTAAAGCATACAACCTATTCTGACCAATACTAGAACCAGGAGTAGTAATAGAAGCAGATGCCACACTACCAGGTGTAGGAGCAGAAGATGAAGCCACCAAAATCTTATTTGTCCCCATAGCAACCTTGTTGATTGGACAACCCTTGAGCCAATAGCCTACCTAACCATATTTGAACACTTGTCTCTACCTTCCTCACAGAATCCCCAATGAGGATGACCGCAGAACCAATAAGGTGGATATAAAAAAATAGACTGACGTCTACTCACCTAATATTAGGAAACTTTAGCTCGAGAATTATCACCACCTTAGTGACGCTTGTCGCCTGACTATTGTGGGTAAGGAGCACTAGCAGCAGATAAGGAACCAGAACTCACCCATTTTTTTTTCTGCCACTTGCCACCATCTTTACCACCCTGAGACTACGCACCTCCCTAGTCAGAAAATATGCCCCACTTTTCCTGCCTATCCCCAAATTCCTCCTGCTTTTTCTTCTTATCCTCAACCTATTGTATATGAAATATCAACCTAGAGATGTCCATATCCTTAATGAGCAAAGTAGTCTTGCTCTCCAAAATCAAATCTCTATTCAACCTGAAAGCAAACTTTCTCATTCTCGACCTCATATAAGACACCAAATAAGGAGCATACCTTGACAACTTATGAAACTTCAAGGCATATTCCCTCACAGACATCCTCATTTACCTGAGGTTCAGAAACTCCTCCATCTTATCTTCCCTTAACTCTTGAGGAAAGAAATGATCCATAAAGGCATTTGAAAAGGCCTCCTACAACCCTTTCTCTTCTATATCTCCTTTATCTCTATCCCACTTCTCATACCACTGATAAGCAATATCTTTGAGCTAATAAGCTATAAAGCTAACTCTCTCTACATCAGAAACCTGCATTACCCAAAATATTTTCTCTATTTCATTTAAGAAGCCTTGTGGGTCTTCTTCCACTTTTACTCCCATAAAAGTAGGAGAATCCATCTTCATAAACTGGTCAACCCTTGTGGCCTCAACAGTCAAAACACTAGCCACAGCCCGCTCAACTTGAGTAGCGACCATCTAAGCAATAACATAAATAGACTGATGAAGCTCCATGTTTGTCATGTTACTTTGAGAGAGTTGAGGATCAGTAGAAGGAATATGAGGAACTCCAGCAAATTTAAGAATAGGACCATGAGATCAAAGATGTACTCCAAAATAGGAGGTACCGCTTCAGCATTATCCCCAGATGGGACAAAAGAATTTCCTTGTGTTCCAAATCTAGGAGAAGATTCTAAGACTGAGAATTTCAAGAAAGTGAACATTCCTAAATGTCTCGTAGACTCTCTCTTATGAGTTGGCACACTTGACACCCCTAAAAGAGACTCTACTCAACACGACTTTGTGGACTCCCTGCTGACCACGAACCTAAAGCTCTGATACCAACTTATCATGACCCAAATAAGGGCCTAGATGTAATACGAATCCCAAGTCCAACCAAGACCAAAGATAACCCCTTAACCTAACCCAACCCAACCCAACCCCTTATACAGCCATAGATGAGCGGAATTTCGAGCATATAAAAAGATTATGTAAATGCTTTTGTGAAGACTCTGGGATAGGGACACACTAGTGACCGACCCAACTGAGTCTACCCACACCAAACCAACCATCCATACATACCAAACCAAAGAGAATATCAAAACATAATATGATAATCAAACCCAAAATATAATATAATGGAACAACCAACAATATCATCCAATGATGTCAGGCCCAACACCAATGCCGATGCTAAGGCCAACACCAATACTGATTCCGCTCATACCAACCCCCAAAAGTACCACAAAGCCTCTATCCAAAATAATACAAATATTCAGTTAGGACATGACCCCAACCATGGACAAAACTAATATCCAAAACAAAGTAAAATGTCTAAGAATGTCCATTTCATGAAATAGAGCCTTCCAGAAAGATAGAAGCTCACCACTTCAATAAAAAGCATATCCCCAAGTCAATCACTATGTAAGAGGATTTGAATGATCGGTTCTTGCATAGTGTGGGTATACAACCTCCAGTAAACGGGTTAGCGAATCACCACTAGCATTTATCTCAGGATAATAAAAAGGTAATGCCATTTAAATAATCAAGTAAAACAATCCATGATGCTTACAACTATACATATATATAAGTTCCAGGAAAGGGAATCTGGGTTTAGCATGCATTTAAAACCTATACCTGGATTGTTTAACCTTGCCGTTTAACCACACCAATGGGCTGTATGGGTTTAGCTCCCCTTGCTAATAGAGTCCTAGTACGTGTAGTAGCACGACCATGAAATATCGCATAGGATGACTAGTACATCCCTCCAATATAAAATGTGACACTCGCATGTGGTCATCTATGACCCCTTATATCGAGAAATATGAGTTTCTAGTTTCAGTCCCCCCGAAACCTCCACTGTCCACAACTTAGTTACACATCTTACCATTAATGCCCAAATTAAAATCATGTCCAAAAAATCCAATTACCATTTATTACCAAGGCCAATTATTAGTGGTATTGTCATACCAACTATACTTGCAAGATTTATCCATAGCCAAACTATTTAGGTTAATGGGACTCTCAAGTGCCCTTTTCATTTACCATATTAACCTTTTGAGAGACTACCATGTTCTCCACAAGCATAACTAATTAGCCTTTAACCTTTGCAAGCCATTTAATCCATTTATAGTTTCATATATAAGCTAAAAACAAGCAAGAGTTCCATTTAAAGAAGTCAATGCAATGAACATATCCTTATAAGCATTTTATCAAACATCTTGGGGGTATAATATAACAAAAACCAATTTCAAAGACCATTGAACCATTACCATGCAATCCAATTGCCCAAAACCATCATTGATGCATATAAAAGCACAATTAAACCATAGAAAATTATAACCAAGCCATTATAAATAAAACCCTCAATTGATAGATGAAAATCCCAAACCATGCAACATTAAAACTATGGAAACTTCCATAAAATCCATGCCTTCATAGAAGTAAGAAGTAGGGAAGAGACGCATGCCTTAAACTAAGAAAGAATTGAATAAAATCACCAAAGTAAGCTCCAAAGAATTCCCTAAATTGAAACCCTAGCTTTCTTGCCCCATAAGCTCTTGAGAGAATTATGATGTGTTTTGAAATAGTTTTCTAAGTGTTAATGAATAGAATAATAGGGTAAATAACCTCCTAAGTATATTAGAAGTCATGGGGTCATAATTAGGGTAAGTAGGGAAATGTCTAGAATACCCCTACTTAAGTCCCTTAAAAACCTATCACATAGATACGACTGACCCTCATACGAGTCGTACCCTTCCTTACGATTGGTTTCCACCAGTTATACCCAGGCCTTAACCTTTGGATTAAATAGTGTCCAGCATACGACTTATCCAACCAAGTTGTAACCTCAGCATACGATCTGTACCCATGATCCGTAACCCTGGGAGAATGAATTACTAGGAGGATAAAATATTGGCCACCATACAAGTCACCGATACGACTCGTACGCCTAAGTCCTGACCATTCCAGTGATCAAAACCATCCCACCAACTAACATTATTTAGCTTATGATAGGATAATCCCACTCGTACCTTAGTATATGTATCATACCCTAGAGTCATATTGTGCCTAGAGAACCAATTTCATGGAAAATTTCTATGAACAAAACCCAGGATGTAACAAAAGACCATAAAAATTAGCCACAAAATTGTCCATATCTCTCTTTATTTTGTTCCACCAATAAATTTCCTTCCAATCATGGTACATATTCATCGAACTAGGATGAACCATGTACCTCAACTCATGAGCCTCTACCAATATTCCTTCTCATAGCCCATCAACATTGGGAACACATAATCTACCTTGGAACCTCAAGATACCATCGATAATAATTTCCAAAGCCATGACTTTGTATTATCCCTCATCATCCTTAATCTATATCAAACTAGGGTCCAAAACCTACTTTTCCTTTACTTCGACGCGAAGAGATGACTTCACCACCTCTTAAATGATTGCACCTCCATCCTCAAAGTTAAAAGTATGAACTCTAGGATTAGGAAAATGTTAAATATCCTTCACCAAACCTCGCTTCTTCTCATCAAATTGAGATAAGCACCCCATATGTAACCTACTAAGAGCATCAACAACTACATTAGCTTACCTGGATAATAATGGAGACACATGTCAGTCCGTGAGCAACTCAAGCCATCTATTTTGCTTGAGATTTAACTCCTTATAGGTGAACACACACTGTAAGATCTTATAGTCTAAATATATGTCAGCATGAACTCCATACAAGTAATGACGCCAAATCTTCAAAGAAAAAACTACAACTAATAATACCAAATTATGAGCTAGATAGTTCTTCTTATCTCTCTTTATTTTGTTCCACCAATAAATTTCTTTCAAATCATGGTACATCTTCATCGAACTAGGATGAACCATGTGCCTCAACTCATGAGCCTCTACCAATATTCTTTCTCATAGCCCATTAACATTGGGAACACACAATTTACCTTGGAACCTCAAGATACCATCGATAATAATTTCCAAAGCCATGACTTTTTATTAGCCCATAACATCCTTAATCTACATCACGCTAGGGTCCAAAACCTACTTTTCTTTTACTTCGATGCTAAGAGATGACTTCACCACCTCTTAAATGATTGTACCTCCATCCTCAGAGTTAAAAGTACGAACTCTAGAATTAGGTAAATGCTGAATATCCTTCACCAAACCTTGCTTCTCCTCATCAAATTGACATAAGCACCCCATACATAACATACTAAGAGCATCAACAACCACATTATCTTTACCTGGATAATAATGGAGACATATGTCAGTCCTTGAGCAACTCAAGCCATCTATTTTGCTTAAGATTCAAATCCTTCCAGGTGAACACACACTGTAAGATCTTAGAGTCTAGAGATATGTCAGCATGAACCCCATACAAGTAATGACGCTAAATCTTCAAAGAAAAAACCACAACCAATAATACCAAATCATGAGCTAGATAGTTCTTCTTATTCAATTTCAGCTGCCTAGAAGCATACACTATAACCTTGCCACACTGCATTAAAATACAACCCAGTCCCACATAGGATGTATCATAATATTTAATGAAACTATCAGTACCCTCGGGTAGGGTCAAAATTGAGGCTGAAGTTAACTTATCCTTCAACTTCTCAAAACTAACCTCACAAGCATCAAACCATAGAAACTTCACCTTCTTCTGAGTCAACTTAGTCAATAGGGTAATAATCAAAAATAAACTCTCTAAAAACCTCCTATAACACCTAGCTAAACCCAAAAATATCTGAATATCGATTGGAGTCGTGGGTCTAGGCCACTTCTTAACCACCATAATTTTTTGTGGATCCATCATGATCCCCTTACTAGAAACAACATGACTAAGAAAGGTCACAATATTTAACCAGAACTCATACTTCAAGAACTTAGCATATAACCATTAATCCTTGAGAGTATACAATACTATGAAGAGGTAATCGAGATAATCCACTTCACTCTTAGAATATACTAAGATGTCATCAATGAACAAAATCACGAACAAATCCAAGAACTGACTAAATACCCAATTCATAAGATCCATAAATACCATCAGAGCATTAGTTAAATTAAAAGACATCACCAATAACTCAAAATGACTATACCAAGTTTGAAAAGTATTCATAGAGATATCCACCTCGCAAATCTTATTCTAATGGTAACCCAAATGGAGATCAATCTTAGAAAAGCACCTCGCACCCTGAAGAGGGTCAGATAGATCAATCCTAGGAAGGGGATACTTATTCTTCACAGTCCCTATATTAAATTAGTAGTAATCTATACAAATTTGAAGGGAACCATCCTTCTTAGACATGAAAAGTAACCCATGGGGAAACACTAGGGTGAATAATATCCTTATCCAAAAGATCTTTTAATTTCTCCTTAAGTTCTTTCAAGTTAGCAAGATCTATTTAGTAAGGAGGGATAGCGATAGGATGGGTATCTATTAAAAGATCAATACCAAAGTCTATTTCCTAATTGGGAGGAATACCAGTAATATCATTAGGAAATATTTCAAGAAACTCAGTAACTATAGGTATAAATTGCAAGTAAGGACCCTCTGAGTTAGAATCTTTAACCTAGGCCAAATGATAGAGATACCCCTTGGAAATCAACTTTCGGGCTCTAAGATATGAAATGAACCTTCTCTTAGTTACTAGGAAACTCCCTTCCCATTCTATAATTGGCTCACTAGAAATTTAAAAATAGCCTTATGGGTTTGACAATCTAGATAGGCATAGCACGAATGGAGCTAATACATCCCCAAGATAACATCAAAGTCCAATATGTCCAACTCTATCATATCAACTAACGTCTCCCTACCACTAACAGATACCACATAACCCCTAGACTATTCTAATGATAATAGAGTTACCCACTAGGGTAGACATAAAAAAAGGATCAAGAATGCACTTAGGACCAAAGCAAAAATGAATACCTATATATGGGGTAACATAAGAAAGTGTACCCCAAATTAATAAATAATACACATCATGGGAGAAGGGGTTTAACATATCTATGACAATGTTGGGAGATGGCTAAATATCCTAATAGGTGGCAAGAGCATACAGACGTGAAACACCTTAGGTTTAGGACCCTTAGAAAATTTCGTGTATTTTTGGGTTTTGAATGACATACAATTAGTGAGTACTAGACATATAATATGGTATGAGTGTAATTCCTTGGTTGTATGTTGACTAGAGTTGGTTGATGAGTTGAATTGATTTCTGGAATAGGTATGACTAGGGTTGGTACGAGTCGTAGGGTTGGATATGGATCATTTGGTTTGGATTTTTCCTTTACTTTATCTGAGACTTAGTAAATTAACTTGTATCTAAGTACAAGTGGCTCAGCATGAGCTGTAATCTAGGGTATGATTCATACCATGGACTCGTATAGTGGATAGTTTTCAAACCTCTTGTGACTCTATTCTGCTCGGGGTATGGGTCAAAGGTACTAGTCGTATGCTTGGGTATGACATGGTTTGGGTAAATCGTATGTTGGATAGTGTTGGGTCCAAGAAGGAGGCCTTGATAAGAGTGGTTGGTACCACTCGTATTGGAGGGCATGACCGATATGATATAATCGTACCCTATGATGTAATTATTATGTAGTTTAAGTAGGGGCAATCTGGACATTTCCCTACTTAACCTATTAATTCTCCATGACTTCTAAACCACTTGGGAGGTTATTTTTTCTATTATTCTATTAATTAAAACTTAGAAAACACTCTCTAATACTCTTAAAGGCTTTTGGGTAAAGAAAGGCTAAGGTTTCACTAAGGTGATCAAATTGGGGCTTGAGTTGGTGATTTTTATCCATCATCTTCATTATCTAAGGCAAGATACTTCTCCCTCATTGTTATTTCCAAATAATGACATGTTTTATACAATGTTTTCATGACATGATTATTGTATGATTTTGGTATTTTAAAATATATGTTGGGATTTTGGTATTAAATGCTTGGTTATGATTTTCCAATGTTAATTATGTTTTTACATACTTTAATGGTGGTTTGGACAGTTGGTTGCATGGGAATGGTTAATTGGTAATTGTATTTGGTTTTGAAAAAACTATGCCTCTAACATGTTTGATAAAATGCCTATGATAATACTTTTACTATATTATTGGACTTTTAATGGAACTATCACATGGTATGTTTTGATGATGGAATCCTAAATGGCATAGATAGTTTAAATGGCTTGGAATGGTTAAAAAAAATGGTTTGGTGGTCATGGTTATGGTTAATTTAAACTTCCTTGTGGAGTACAATGGAATCCCCCAAGTATGCATGATAATAAACAATTTGTTGGGTACATGGGATTCCTCCAAGAAAACTTAATAATAGAACACTTGTGGGGTACATGGGATTTCCCAAGTTAATTTGGTAATTTAATTTATGGGTACATGGAAATCCCTTTACATAAAAAGGTTGGCTAAGGCCATTGCTTAAAAGCTATAGTCAGTATGACGATGCCACTACTTATAGCCTTGGTTAATAATAATGGAATAATGGTTTGGTTGGTTGAACAATTCATGGAAGCATTTATCATTCAAACAATTAAATAGGTAAATGCCTTGATTCGATTCATCATTCAATTCAAATTATGGTCATCAAGACCCTTACAAGCCATTCATTCCCTATTAGCACTCTCATACCATATTTTAGTTCAAGCATAATCCAAGTTCGTGTTTAGGACTTGAACCCCCTTTTTACCATCAAACAACCAAGGTCATAATTTAACCCAATACATGGATAACAATATCCTTACCATACCATTTATCAATTATTTGTACTCCTTAGGTCATCGCCCTAATTCAAAGCATCACCAACATGGGACTAGTCATTACACTTAGACATTTTTACAAACACCTTGTATGCATACCTTTATTAAGGCCAAATTCATGGTTGAATTCATCAATATTAGGGTTACTCAAGACCCATTTGTTAAACTACAACAACAAGCACCCAAATATGCAAATCATCACCGATAACATATATAAACACAAGTTTAAGCAAGAACAAACATTATTCATTATTAGGCAACAAAACCCTTATCATTTGATTTCAAATTCACCATTTTAAATTATTAATACATGTGTAAAATACACGGCTTTTGAGTTATTTAATATGGGAAAGAGTTACATGCCATAAAAAAGATGATCCACCAAGAAACTTGACTCCTCTTTGCTTCTAGATGAACACCCTTGAAACCCTAGCCTCCAATCTTGTTTTGAGAAGTGTAAAGAGGATTTGGAATGTTTTTGTCTGCAAAATAAGGGTTTAGAAGGCCACAACACATTACATATTAAGGGGACTTAAGGGTTTCGGGGTGGGAAATGACATAGAGCCCTTAGCAAAAAGCTAGAAAATGAACCAGCAATAGGGTACGACTCTCTTAAGTCAATTGTACCCTAGGGTATGAGTGGTGCCTTAACTCATACCCTAGTCTTAACCAAGGACCCATACACTTCCTAAGGTACGACTTACACCCCCTAGAATTGTATCCAAGGGTATGATTTGTACCCTAAACTATACCCTAACCCATACAAAAAATAGTACACTCTATCTCAAGTTTCATACTCTATACGACTAGATAGGCACGACTCATACCCTAATGTACGACCATGGAGAGGCTAAGTCGTATCTAAGATAGTGAGTAACTCTCTCCACACTAACTAGGGTATGAGAGGGGTTACTAAAGTTGTATACAAGGGTAGGACTAGTTCCCTTAGTGGTACGTAGTCCAGAAGCCTCAATCAAGGGAATTTTTCTAAGTGTCCAAAGCCTAGGTGTTTCAATTCTCCCCCACTTGCATCATTCATCCTCGAATGACGATTAAGGAAAGCATAAACACAAGTTAATACATATCAACCAACCTATTAACAATTACAAAAAAAGGCACACAATAAGGATACAACACACATCACAATCTTTATCAATCAACCATTCATCTCATTTACTATGGGACTCAAACCCATTATTTATCAAATACACTTGATTAATTCTAAGCTTAGGGTTTTAAACCATCATCTATCATCAAACTTGCGCAATGCAAAGTTTAGGGACTCGAACCCATTGTCTAACAAAGACATAAATCTAGTCAAAAAGGTTAACAAATACCTCAATCACGAATTTCCAAAATGGAAAACAAATGGGGATACTTGAACTTTATGTCCTCTTCTGCCACCCAAGTAGCTTTCTCGAACTTTTGGTTCCAACATATAACCTTCACCAAAGTAACTTCTTTTGTTTGTAACCAGTAAACTTGACCATCTAAGATCCTCACCGAGACCTCCTCATAGGACAAAGTGTCTGAAATACCAATATTCTCAAATGGAACAACCAATGGAAGATCACCCACACATTTTTGCAACATAGATACATAGAAAATCAGCTAAATGGAATCTGCTAAATGGAGTTCAAACTAGAAGGCAACTCCAACTCATAGGCCATATTTCCCACCCTTTTCAAAATCAAGTAGGGACAAACATACCAGGGACTAAGCTTCCCTTCTTACCAAATCTCATCACTCTCTTCATCATAGATACCTTAGAGAATACCTACTCACCAACATTAAACTCCAAATCCCTACGCCTCACATCCGCATAGGACTTTTGGCAACTTTGAACGATTTTCAATCTATCACAAATCACCTTCACTTTTTCAAAGGCTTGGTGAAATAAATCGAGGCTAAGCAACTTTCCCTCACCAACTTTATAACACCCAATAGGAGTTCAATATCTCCTACCATACAATGCCTCAAAAGGTGCCATATCAATGCTAGAGTGGTAACTATTGTTATAGGAAAATTCAATCAAAGGAAAATAGTCATACCAATTACCGCCATAATCAAGAACACAACATATACTCCAACATTTGGATGGTCCTCTACGCTTGTCCATTCGTGTGCGGGTGGAAAGCGGGACTAAGGCACACCTTAGTCTCAAAACCTTTTTGGAATAAACTCTAAAGTTAGATGAAAATAAAGTACCACGATCTGAGATAATAGAAACCAAAGCACCATAAACCTTTACAATCTCTGCAAGATACAACTTAGTATAATCCTCTGCCTAATAATTAGTCCACACGGGCAAGAAGTGATACTTGGTCATCCTATCCACAATGGCCTAAATAGAATCACATTGATTTCGAGACTAGGGAAGATCGGTGATGAAATCCATATTAATTGCCTCCCACTTCCATTCGAGCAATAAAATTTCTTAGTACAAGCCTCTAGGCCTCATGTGTTCAACTTTAATTTGTTGACACACCATACACTTAGCCACATGACTAACTATATCTCATTTCATATTACCCCACAAATAGAACTCTCTAAGATCATGATACATCTTTATAGAATTGAGATGTATAGCATATCAAGATTCATGAGCCTCAGCCATAATTCTTTCTCTCAATCCATCAACATCGGGAACATATAGCCTACCTTAGTACCTCAAGATACCATCACCACCAATCACAAAGTCAACAACCTTTTGTAGACCTAGATTGCCCTTGATCTTCATCAAATTAAGATCCAACAATTATTTTTCCTTTATCTCAACAATAAGAGACGATTGAGATACCGGATGCACAACCACACTACCATCCTTGGAGTCCGTAAAATGAACTCCAAGACTAGATAAATGGTGAATGTCCTTTACCAATTCCCATTTTCCCTCATCCACATGGGCTAAACTCTCCATGGACAATCAGCTAAAAGCATCGGCGACTACATTAGCTCTACCCAAATAGTAATGAAGACTCATATCATAGTCTTTTAAAAACTCAAGTCACCTCCTTTGTCGAAGATTCAACTCTTTTTGAGTAAACAAATATTGAAGACTTTTATGATTGGAAAAGATGTCGAAATAAACTCCATAGAGATAATGTCGCCAAATCTTCAAGGAAGAAACCATGGCTAACAACTCCAAGTTATGAGAGGGGTAGTTTTTTTCATGAAATTTCAATTGCCTAGAAGCATAGGCCACCACCCTACTATGTTGTATCAACACACAACCAAGCCCAATATGAGAAGCATCACAATACATTACAAAACCATTGTTACCCTCGGACAAGGTCAAAATCAGAGCCAAATTCAACTTATCTTTAAACTTCTCAAAACTATCCTTACATGCATTCAACCACAAGAACTTGACCTTCTTCTGGGTCGACTTAGTCAATGGGGAATATATGGTCAAAAAACTCTTCACAAGTCTCTTATAGTAACCGACTAGACCCAAGAAGCTTCAAATATCGATTGGTGTCACAGGTCTAGGCCACTTCTTAACTACTGTAACCTTTTGAGAATCTACGATAATCTTCTCACTAGAGATAACATAACCAAGAAAGGTCATAAGTTTCAACAAAAACTTACACTTAGAGAACTTGGCATACAAATGATGATCCTTCAATGGTTTTTATACGGCAAGGAGGTGATCACCATGATCAACCTCACTCATAGAATAGACCAAGATATCATCAATGAAGACAATGACAAATAATTCCAAGAACGGATGAAAGACCCTATTCATCAAATCCATGAATGCCATCAGGGCATTGGTCAACCTAAAGGACGTAACTAGAAACTCATAGTGACCATACCGGGTTCTAAAGAAAGTCTTAGGGATATCTACTTCCCTAATCTTAAGTTGATGATAACCAAACCTAAGATCAATATTAGAGAAACACTTCGTACACTGAAGTTGGTCAAATAAATCATCAATCCTAGGAAGAGGATATTTATTCCTTATGTTCTCTTTGTTCAACTGATGATAATTAATGTTCCTTCTTACGCACAAACAACACGGGAGCCCCCTAAGAATACACACTAGGATGGATGAAACCTTTATATAAAAGGTTTATCAATTGATCCTTAAGCTCTTTGAGGTTCGTCAGAGCTATTCTATAAGGAGGGATAGAGGTCGGTCGAGTGTATAAAACAAGATCAATCCCAAAATTAATTTCCGTATCGAGAGAAATACTGTGGAGATCATCAGGGAAAACCTTGAGAAACTCATTAACCATGAAAATGGATTTTAGAGAAGAACCTTACGATTTAGAATCCTTAACTTGGACCAAATGATACATATACCCCTTTGAGATTAACTTTTGAGCCTTAAAACATGAAATAAACTTCCCCTTAGGCACTAAAGAACCCCTTTCCCATACAATGAGTGGATCATTAGGGAATTTAAACATGACCCTACGGGTTTGACAATCTAAGAAAGCATAATATGAATGCAACCAATCCATCCCCAGAATAACATCAAAATCAACCAAGTCCAACTATATTAAGTCCACAAGAGTTTATATACCACTAACAGATACCACACACCTTTTATCAACCCATTTAACAACCACTGAGTCTTCTACCAGGGTAGAAATAGAAAAAGGAACTGACAGACTCTCAGGGACAAAACTAAGATGCACAGCCATAAATAGGGTTACATAATATAAGGTAGACCTTGGATTAAGAAAACAATACACATTATGGGAAAAAATTTGAACACACCTATGACAACATCGTGAGATGCCTCAAAATCATAGCGAGTAGCAAGTGCATACAAGCTATTCCGGCCAGTGCTAGTGCCAGAAATCAAAGTTGAAGAAGAAACAGTACCCTTTGGTGAAGAAGTAGGAGAAGTAGCAATAGGGGCCCTATTGGCCCAAGATACCACTAAAGAGATGAACTTTTGTTGCAAGTTATTGATCTAACCATATCTAAAATATCTATTTCTCTCCTTCTCTCACTGACCACGATGAGGCTGACCACAAAATCTATAAGATGGGTAGGATAGAGCCGACTAAGCCTCACCAAGATAAGATTAGGTACCCAATTCTGGAAACCCACCACTAAAATAAGGCCTATAATCACCCAACAACTTTGGGTAAGGAACACTAACCGAGGAGAAAGAACTCAAACTTCCCCACTTTTTCCTTGGACACTTGCCACCACCTCTACCACTTTGTTAGAATAGCCTAGACTTTTCCCTTTACCTTTCACTAAACTCTACTTGTTTATTTTTCTCCTCCTCCACTTGTTGAATATACCTAATCAACCCAGATATGTCCATGTTTTTTATCAACAAAGCCGTCTTTCTCTCAAGCACCAACTCACAAGACAATTCTAAGACAAACTTATGTACTCTATTCCTCATGCTAGAAACTATCTCAAGAGTATACCTAGACACTTGGTCAAATATCAAGGCATAATCATGAACAAACATCCTCTTTTGCTTTAAGTTCACAAACTCTTCAATTTTTGGTTCCCTCAACTCTTAGGGAAAGAAGCAATCTAAGAAAGCCTCAGAGAAATATTCCCATACGACAGAACTTGCATCCATATCTCTAGACAATTTCCACCCTTCTTACCATTTGTACGCTACATCCTTTAATTGGTAGGAAGCAAACTCAACGACCTCAACCTTTGAAGCATGTATGATTTGGAAAATACTCTCTATTTCATCAAAAAAGCCTTGAGGATCTTCCTCAACCTTTGTACGTATAAACATATGAGGGTTCAACCTCATAAATTGGCCAACTCTTATGGCCTCAGAAGAAATGGTGGCCAAATATCCATGCTCTAATTGAGAGTGTACTAATTGAGTCAAGAGGTTGATGGAGAGACAAAACTCAGCATTAGTAGCATCCCCTTGAGGTGATGTAATAGGAGGGCCACTTAAGAGAGTTTTCTGCTCCTCATTTTTTCATAATTATCATTTTTATTTAGCATATTAGTAAAAACATATTTGATCTAGTGTTCGATCACAATATAATTGTAAAAAATAAAGATTATAAAAAAAATGAAAAAACCGACTAAAACTTAAACTGAAAAAAAAACAATTTTATGTTGGTTTGATTTGGTTTATAGTTTTAATAAACCGACATGATTGGTTAGGTTTTTTTTAATAAAAATCAAACCAACCTGACCTAGGTAAACCCTTACTTTATAAGAATAGATTTAAAGGGATGGAAAGACATGGAATGGAGCTCAAAATGATCAAAAAGAGAGAAAAAAATGCAGCTGAAGACCTGGAAACGAAGAGCCTCAGTTACCGCGGTCACGGTCTACTGTCAGTGATTGGAACAGTTAAATATAGTCAGTCAACCATGGTCACATGAGTCTGTTGTGGTAGCAGCCAAGCTGGTGCAATCGTGGCTCAACAAAAATATTCAACCCAAGGGAAAAATTGGAAATGCACGTGGTTGATCCCATTTTGAAAAAAAAAGACTCAAACCCTAGCATCATGTGCGATATTCCATCTTCCCCAACTTTTAGGTTTTAGCCCTTGACTCCATAGCCTATATTTTTTAGAAGAAAATATTGTGTAAATTTTGGGTGAAGAATACATTGTAGACTTTCTAAGTGGAAGATTTGCTATCTATCATTGTTGATATTATGGGAGAGCCAAGTTGGAAGTAATATTTGGTTAAATCTTCAACAATTCATTTCAATGAAGATTATGGGTATATCTATGCTTATTTATCTTATATGTAGCTAAATATCCCTCTTGGGGTTATGTGTGAATAGGGGTTAAAGTGTGTGTGGGCTATTATTGTTAGAATCTATTTGGTAATTCATGTTTATGGGTTTTATCATTGCTATGCTAATTTGATTGGGATTTGATGGATGAAAGCCCCAAATACCCATATGGGTTTGATGAATGAAGCTCTAAGCTCTAGAAACCTCAAGTCCATCTTCGAAAGAAGTGTTTAGGGTAAAGTGTAGGAATCCATATCATCCTTGAAAGAGGGATATGGAAACCAAAGCAATGATAAATAATTATGTGTGTAGTTTGCTAAATTTTCACTATCTTAGACACAAGGGTGAATGTGAGGTTGACTATACCATGGGTATCATCCTAGAAATAGGGATACCTAGATTAAGGTTGTGGTTACAAATTGTTGAACACACCTATTAGGTATTTGAAAGAATGAATGGGAGAAAGTTTGGTGTTTTGTTGAAAGACTAGCATCAAAATCGATAACCAAACCTACCCATATTTGACTTACTAAATTGATGTTGATTGCTAACATCCACATAACACTCCCTTAGTAATGCATAGTTCCAAGATTCGTGCATAATTGTTAAACTCTAATTATTCGTAGCCCCAAATTTATACTAGAAAAACCCCAAAAAAGAAACATTAGTGTGGGAACTTATCTCCCCTATTATTATATTTTTGTACCATTTGTTTGAATTTAACTTGTATCTATCATTTTGAATTAATTTTTTCACTACTCACATTATTCCTTGTGGATTCGAACCCGACTCCAAAGTTGGGTAAATATATTGACGATGACCACCTTGAACTTAATTTAACGTGTAAGTTAAGCATCATCAAAAAGTGGCGCCATTGCTGGGGAATAATTTGGCGTATTAAGTTAGTTTGAAATTTTAGTTACTTGCTTGAATTCAAGCTTGTAAATATTAGTTTGTGATTTTCTTTGTTATAGGTAGATTTTCTTTTATTTCTACTTTTTGCTTTGGCATCTTCTGACAAATATAGATTTGGTGGTTGGAATGCCTATATTAATGGCCTATGTCAATATTGTGATGGACAACACTTTATGAGATATTGTAACTATGCTCCTCGGAAAGAGACAGGATCACCATCTCGATCTTATAGGGAATATAATTGTACCTCATGTGGAAGTCAAGATGAACATAGGGATGATTGTCTAAATGCCCCCTCCCCCTATTATACTAACTGAATTGCTAGTTATTTTTATGGGATTAATAGGTCTTATGATGAGAGTAAGGAGGAGCAACAAACCAAACTCATTGGTTTTGGAGGAATGCTTCAAACTATTTTGGATCGGGTGACTATAACTAGGATAATGCACAAGACTTGAATAAATCATACAGGGTGTTCAACTGGGCAAATGTAAAGGCAAAGGAATTGGGCAAGAATATCATCCTTGCAAATATCACAACCATGCCCACTCCTCAAAGGGAGGTTGATCAATAAAGGAATCCAAGCTATGATTATGAGCTTGGTAGTAAAGACTCCTCGATGGCTTCCAAATCATCCGACTTATATGAAGAAGAAGAAGCCAAAATAAAAAAAATGATACTAGAGTCAATAGAAGAATCAAAGAAATTCTCTTATTCAAAGAAATTCTCTTATAATGACTATAGTTCATTTTGGGGTGAAGATGCTTCAGAGTATGCTAACCCGAAATTAGGTGTTGGACTTCATGCAACCCACTTTTCAACATTATGCTTCGAGGATGTGATGAGGATCCATCCCTTTAAATAAATGGAGGATTGTTAAATAACGAACTTCGACTCTTATATTTTGGAGATTGACATTCCAAAAGAGCACGAGGAACCCCATCCATCAAAGGCCAAGATTCTCAACTTCTGTAGTACAAGGAATAGCCAATTGATGCGCTTACTTTTATCCAAAGAGCAAATTTGGAAGTTTGATGTGAAGTTGGGTAAAAGGTTCAAGTCTTCAAAATGGAGAGATCGAAGCTTGCTTTCTATTTAATCACCTCTTCCAAGTTTTATCTTGAAAGATTTGAATTTTCTATCCCTCTGCCGCTCATTGCATATTGAAAGAAAACTGGGATGGAGATTCAAATTTTCTAGCTGGAAACACAAAAGAAAAAAGTGGAGATATTGTGCTATGATGTTAAACTGAACGCTAGATGGGAAGCAACCTATCACGACACAAAATGTGGCAAGTATCCATTTTATTCATGAATGATGGAGTAGAATTAAACTCTATTTTTATGCATGCATAATCCATGAGATGTTAGCGCTAAATAAAATTTTGATCGAATTTGAAAGAGAAAAAATATGTGAAATTGGAAAGTTTGGACTGAGTAAGAAATGCAGAAAACCTAGTTGTTTGGTCTCAGTTACTGCGATCGTGATCACGGAGGCCGCATGACCGCGATCATAAAACTAGGACCACAATCGCATTCAATTCAATTGAAAAAACCATCCGACTACCCATTTCCCCCATACTCTTCCTTCAATTTCTCTCAAAAATTCTCTCTAATTTATTAGCATTACTTAGCATATTCAAGCATCAACCCACCCTCTTGCTTCATCAAATCTAGTAAGTTGACTTAACTCTATCAATTTGGATATGATTATATACTAAGAACTTGTGATATAGAAAAAGGTATGAAATAGTATTTTCATTGCTAATTTCATGCTTAGTTGTAATAATTGTTGTGATTAGCTATTGTAGTTGGTGTACACACTAATGGGGAAGTCTTGAGTACCCAAATTTATGCTTTAAATGGTCAAAGCAATCGTGTGCACCGTGTTTTTGATAAAATGCCCCAAAAAGTCCAATCCTTATTCTTTCAAGTTTAGAGGCTGGAATCATACATTCTAGGTTTCAATACATTTCTTATAATGTTGTCATGCCGAGTTGAAATGAGGGATTAAGGGTTAAAATTGCATTTCAAAGTAATGTACAAAAACTGTCAACTCGGTCTCAGGTACCACGATCGTAGTCCCGATGACTGCGGTCGCGTACCATGGCCGTGGTCAACACTCCATGATCTCCATACATGAGGGCATCTTGAGGTAGATTTCAAAACTTTTGCACATCCCTCACTGGCCCCAAAACCTTCATAACACTACCACATGAGCTAATTTGTTTAATTTAGCATGTTTTCAGTATAATAATACTAACATTGGCCTAGTTACATTGTCTATAGGTTCTCAGCCTCAAAAATGGGAGATTTTGGTAATACTCGATTCATGGATGCACAATGCCTGCACACCTACTACGATGATTACTATAGGATTAAGCTACTCCCTGAAAGAGGTATTAGCTTAGAAAAGGTGGATAAGAAACTCCCAAAATTCTACGCCAGACTCACTGCGACCTAGTGGATGTGTTTTTCTCTGGAACTCTGCAAGGCTAATGAGAAGTGGGTTCATAAGTTCTATGCAAACCTCAGGGTGGATTCTCTCATAAACATAATGATGATAATTCATGGAAAGCATGTGAACTTCGAGAGCGAAGTAGGATAATACAGTGTATGGACTTCTAGATATTGACATAGGGAAATTCCAGGAAAGAGCATGTGAACCGAGGGACCTGGATGGCCAATGTTTTATATGCTGGAAAAGAAGTTCCCTATTTCATCTCCAAGAGAGTTATTCTGATGAAGGACAGCAGAATCTAGGCTTTGGTTGAACATCGTATGAAGTTGAGTATCACCACACACCCATATGACCATTACCATAGATTTGAGAGCTCGAATGGTGGGTTGCATCAAATATGGCATCCCGCTCAATGTGGGTGAGATTGTTTTTTTAGAGTGGAGGTATTTCAAAACTCATGGAGGTATGCACATTCTTCCCCCTCCCTTATCATTGATCTTTGCAAGAGCGTAGGAGTGGATAAATATGATGCAGATACTAAAGTACGTCCAGGCTCCCTTATCGACCCACTCAAATTCAGAGATGAGGGTGCCCCAGGTCAAAGTAAGAAGAAAAAAATGGACACGAGAAAATCGGTCCAAGAGAACACAAATTCTTATAGACCTTCATCAGCCAACCCCCTCGATGACATCTCAGGTCAAATTGGGGGGTTAGGGAGCTAGTATCTAGATTGCCTCAGCAACTAGGAGAGCCATCCACCACTTGTCACTCATAAGTAACTTGGATAGATTATGACATGTATCGTGAGGAGCAGAAGAAGTAGGGAGATACTATTGCTAGTTTAGGAGAGCCTACTCAACCTTGGTGGAATAACACAGGGACCTCAAGGAGTCACATGAGAAGATGGTGAAAAGAGAGAAGAAAAGAGACAAATTCTTCAAGAAGTAGTGGAAGGGGGTAAAAGGCATCTTTAAGGTGCTCAAACCTAATGAGAGCCTTCATCAAGGTTAGACAGTGAAGATGAGGCCTTTGCTGATTTGTCAACTGATGATGCTAATGGTGATAGTGCAGAGTCAGTGGGAGAGAGCAACTCTTGAGGCAGATTTAGGGAGACCCCTCTTACTCTTTCTTTATTGCACATACATTGACACTACATTCCTGTTAGTTGGGAGTGCCCTTGGATTTGTAGTATTTTGATGTTATGATGTTGGATATTTCTTTTTATGTGATTATTTTGAGATGATGTTTTTTATATTGTTTTTATTTGGTTTCAAGATGCTACATTTTGGGGTACCCTAGTGGTACCCATATTTTATGGATTATCATGATTTTTTTAATTTTTAGTATTCTTTTAATTTAATTTTATTTTGATTTTGTTTTTATTTTGGTGATACATGACTAGCTTTTCCCTATGATGGATTGATTGACGACATTCTTAAGGGTGAAGCATCGTGCTTGGGTTTTGAGGCATAGGTGTAGGGAAAGTCTGAATACCTGTGGCATTGTATGTTGTAAAGTTAGGGTCACTTCTACACCATTGGTGAAGTCTGAGTAGCCATTTGGGTAGTTTTCTCTTTTTGAGACTCAATGTGAGACTAAGGCTTTGGTTGTTGCCATATTTTAGCAAATTGTGTGTGGTTCTAATGTAAAATGAACAAACCCCTCCGTCCAAAAATTTTTAGAACAAAATCAAGGGCATGGACATGAGCAATTTTGTAACAAAACTTTTTCTCTTTTTGTGGCTTCATAAATCTTGACTTATGAATAGAAATAGATACTCCCATTTTGTCTCTCGCGGGAGGGATATTTGAGCCCCCTTTGTAAATTTTACATTCCATGACTGATGAGATTTTGGTATTCATCTATTGTACACTTATGTTATCTAGAACTTTCCCCGTTAGTCTTTCAAAGCTAATGTTGATTGTATTTTATTGGAAAAATTTCTTAGGCCACCTTTGTGATTTTGGAAGCCCACTCTAGCCTAAGAAGCCTACCCAAGCATTAATTTAATCCCTAGTTACCCACTTTGAGCCTTTGGACCTTTCTTTGGCAAACACATTACAAGAAGTAAACCATTCATTTTATTTCTCTTTTGAACCATACCCTCTTTGAACTTGAAAATATAATTCTAGGCTAAAAGCCTAAGTTGGGGGTGGTAAAAATTTATAGAAGTAAGTTTGGTGCCACAAAGATGTAGTTATATGCCTATGTTCCTAGACTTTGAAAAGAATAGAATAGAAGAAGAAAGAGTCGAACAAAGGAAAGAATTGTGCTAAAGTGCAAGAGAAAGAGATGAAAGAAGTTGGGTAAACTAAGGAAATAAAAGGTAGGCATGATAAAAGAGAGAAAACAAAGAAAAGTGGACTATAGTCAAAAAGAAGGAGTGAAAAAGTGTGATGCAGATGTTCAAGGAAGGATGTATCCATGTTATTCCACAATGATATAATACCCTATCCCAAACCTACATTACAACCTTAGAAAGACCTTTGAGATATCCAACCATTTACTTTATTTGTTGTGGCTATTTAAAATAGGGCAAGCATATGGTATGACACTTGTTCCATGGAGATTTCTTTTGTGAGGAAGAGAGTTGTCCACTTAAAATTCTTGTTTGCATATTTTGTAGTTTGGTGTGAGAAATTTTTTTTCGTGTGAGGCTGGCATGTGAAACAATTTGAGGTGGGTGATTTTGTCATCTTTCGACAATGAGGCAGATGGAGTATAACTTAGTTGTGGTCAAAAGAGAGTCACTTCTATAGTATTGGTTTTTTGTTGCTTGGTCGCTCTTTGAAGTCCTATATATCCTTGAATATAGCAATTTTATAGTGAGGGGTGTTGCGAAATTTGCTTAGCTCAAGTGTAATGATCTGTTGGTGGTAGTGAGTAAGGTTAAAGTCATTGTGATCTTTAAGGCATAAAGTTTGGGCATAAATAATTGCGTCTCATGGTGAGAGGTAGTGTTGCTTAAGGATAAGCAATAGCTTTAAGTTGGGTGTGTTGATGAGTGGTGATTTTACCACTCACTCGCACTCAACATTCATATACATTACCTTGTTTTGGATGAATAAATGAGACATAGTTGTATTTAAATGCACTAATATCCACTCTTTTTAGGCATAAAATTGAAGGGATGGAAAGACGTGGAATGGAGCTCAAAATGATCAAAAAGGGAGCAAAAGAGTGCAGTTAAAGACCTGGAACAAAAGGGCCTCAGTTACCGCAGTCGCGATCTGCTGACCGCGATCGTAGCAATCAAAGATGGTTAGTCATCCGTGGTCGCATGAGTCTGTTGCGGTCACACTAGATGTGGTACGACTATGCTGGTGCGATCGCAGCTCAACAGAAATATTCAGCCCAAGGAAAAATTTGAAAATGCACATGACTGATCCCAATTTTGACAAAAAAACTCAAACCTTAGCCTCATGTATGATATTCCATCTTTCCAAATTTTTAGGTTTTAGCTCTTTACTCCATAGCCTCTATTTTTGGAAAAAAAAATACTGTGTAAATTATGGGTGAAGAATACATTGGAGACTTTCCAAGTGGAATATTTGCTCACTATCATTGTTTCTATTATGGGAGAGCCAAGTTTGAATAAACATTTACTTAAATCTTTAACAATTCATTTCAATGGAGATTATGGGTATATCTATGCTTATTTATCTTATGTGTAGCTAAATATCCCTCTTGGGACTATGTGTGAATAGGGGTTAAAGTGTGTGTGGGTTGTTATTGTTAGCATCTATTTGGTAATTCATATTTATGGGTTTTATCATTGCTACGCTAATTTGGTTAGGATGTGAAAGCCCCAAAATACCCACATGGGTTTGATGAGTGAAAGCTCTAAGCTCTAGAAACCTCAAGGTCATCTTCGAAAAAAGGGTTTAAGGTGAAGTGTAGGAATCCATATCATCCTTGAAAGAGTGATGTGGAAACCAAATCAATGATAAACAATCATGTGTGTAGTTTGCTAAATTTTCACTATCTTAGACATAAAGGTGAATGTGAGGTTGACTATACCATGGGTATCATCCTAGAAATAGGGATACCTAGATTAAGGTTGTGGTTAAAAATTGTTGAACACACCTATTAGGTATTTCAAAGAATCAATGGGTGAAAGTCTAGTGTTTTGTTGAAGGACTAGCATCAAAATTTATAACCAAATCTACCCATATTTGACTTACTTAATTGATGTTGATTGCTAACATCCACATAATACTCCCTTAGTAATGCATAATCCCAAGATTCGTGCATAATTGTTAAACTCTAATTATTTGTAGCCTCAAATTTATACTAGGAAAAAACAAAAAGAAACATTAGTGTAGGAACATATCTCCCCCATTATTATCTTTTTGTACGATTTTTTTGAATTTAACTTGTATCTATCATTTCGAATTAATCTGATCTCCACTCACATTGTTCCTTGTGGATTCAAACTAGACTCCAAAGTTGGGTAAATATATTGATGATAACCACTTTGCACTTAAGTTGATGTGTAAGTTGAGCATTATCAAAAAATGGCGCCGTTGCTGGGGAACAATTTGGCATATTAAGTTAGTTTGAAATTTTAGTTACTTGCTTGAATTCAAGCTTGTAAATATTAGTTTGTGATTTTCTTTGTTATAGGTAGATTTTCTTTAATTTCTACTTTTTGCGTTGGCATATTCTGACAAATATGAATTTGGTGGTTGGAATGCCTATATTAATGACCTATGTCGTTATTGTGATGGACCACACTTCATGAGGGATTGTAACTATGCTCCTCGAAAGGGACGAGATCACCATCTCGATCTTATAGGGAATATAGTTGTACCTCATGTGGAAGTCAAGATGAACATAGGGATGATTGCCCAAATGCCCCTTCCCCTATTATACTAAATGAATTGCTAGTTATTTTTATGAGATTAATAGGTCTTATGATGAGAGGAAGGAGGAGCAACAAACCGGACTAATTGGTTTGGGAGGAATACTTCAAACTATTTTGGATCGGGTGACTATAACCTGGGAGAATGCACAAGACTTGAATAAAACTTACGGGGTGTTCAACTGGCCAAATGTCAAGGCAAAGGAATTGGGCAAGAATATCATCCTTGAAAATATCACAACCATGCCCACTCCTCAAGAGGATGTTGATCAATAAAAGAAACCAAGCTATGATGATGAGCATGGTAGTAAAGACTCCTCGATGGCTTCCAAATCATCCGACTCATATGAGGAAGAAGAAGATAAAATAAAAGAAATGGTACTAGAGTCTAGTGAAGAATCAAAGAAATTCTCTTATAATAACTATAGTTCATTTCGGGGTGAAAATGCTTCGGAGGAGGCTAACCCGAAATTAGGTGTTAGACTTCATTCAACCCACTTTTCAAAATTATGCTTCGAGGATGTGATTGGGATCCATCCCTATGAATAAATGGAGGATTGTTGGATGACGAACTCCGACTCTTATATTTTGGAGTTTGACATTTCAAAGGAGCACAAGGAGCCCCATCCATCAAAGGCTATATGCTCAACTTCTGCAGTACAAGGAATGGACTATTAATGTGCTTACTTTTACCCAAGGATCAAATTCAAAAGTTTGATGTGAAGTTGGGTAAAAGGTTCAAGTCTTCAAAATGGCGAGATCGAAGCTTGCTAGCCATTTTATCACCTCTTCCAATTTCATCTTAGAAGATTCAAATTTTCTGTCTCTCTACCGCTTATTGCATATTTAACGAAAGCTGGGATAGAGATTTAAATTTTATAACTAGAAACACAAAAGGAAAGAGTGAAAACCTATCGGTCTCACCATAGAACTATAGGTCTCACTATAGAACTAGAAATATATCACATAAGGACTCGATAGGTCACAATACCAGCATTTAAGGCCAAAACCTCAATGAAACCGAATTTCTATATCTCCAAACTTTCTATATACCCAAAAGCTAAGTTAAAAACAACAAAAGGCAGAAACATATTTGGAAAAACTAAACCTGACTAAGACAGCATAAGTCTCTGGTTAGAACCACAAGACCAAAAATTATTCAACCCACCAAAAGCCATGGAACCCATAATTCACATCACTACCTACCAAAACACTGAATAAACCTATCTATGGTCGATACTATCACTATCAAGCCAAACCACACCGTAGGGCTACCACTACTAGGCCAGAAATCGGTATCAAAGCTACTCAAAACCATAAAAATCATACTCAGCATACTAGGTCACCACCCAATAGACATAACCTACCGCTCAACCCTTTGAGGCAACTGAGAATCACCATAACACTCAATATACCAGAGATATAAAGACATAAAAATGAACCAAAACCTCATGTAACTCATTGCAATAACCCATGCAGGTCTCTATACTCAGGCAACATCAATCAACCCAAAACCATGAATAATCTAGTGGAATGAAGAGTCCATCTTGACAACATACATAAACAACCTATCATATCAGGGAAGATCCACCCATAGAAGAATAACAGCAATTACCATATCACACTAACAAACGCCAAAATCATAAATCAAATCTCATGAAAGTCACAACTAGACTTCTAATAGCCACTAATGAACCACACATTTTAAGGATTCAAATTTCTAACTTGAACCCATAGATAAGTTCTGAATATATCGAATTTCCTTATTGACAAGCTTCTTATACCTTTTTTTTCCTGATTCCCAGTCAGTATTTTCATTAACACAAGAACTATGGCATAATAACATATTTTCCAATGCCAATACTTATGAGAAAAAATCCCATTAGGTCATTTAGTTATAGAAGTAAGTTTCTTACAATTAAGCTTTCCCTTTCATTCAAAAATCTTTCTGAAACAAAGCCAGAACTCCTCATAAGTTGACATCCTTCAATCCTAACCAAGGAGTCTCTCAATGCCGTCAAATCCCATCATGCAAAAAAGGTCAATCATTAAGAAAGTAATCAATACGCAACCCATGAATGCTTGAAAATCTTCCCTTATCCAACTAGAATCTTTCAAAGACGATCTGTCCTAGGAGGTTGTGCCAAGTCTAACCCACCACGAGGACTTCTTACACAATCTAATAAGCACCACTCGCTATCTCACAAATTCAATATAGTTAATACGTATTAACCCAAATCATAAATACATCAAAGTAACCCCTCTGCAATAACCAACTCATGCATACGTACTATTAATAACACTTACAGGCAATTCTACATAAGCCTTCTAGTTGTAAGTTCTTTACTCATCACTCTCCATTTTGATAATTGAAATACTTTATTGACCCAAACAGACTCACTACTTCTTAGAGAACCTTTGGATCACCTTACATAATCCAAAAATGCGAAAATCCTCCATCAATATACCACTAGACCACAATATAACCATCAATGTGATCATACACAAATACACCAAAATCCATAAAACTTAAGAAATCAAGCATGATCTCGCTATGCACTCTAACTAAGTCAGGACGTAGGATCAGTACACCGTATCCATCACTAAGAAATAACCTATGGGGCAGCAATATTAGTAGACCCAGCAAAATACCACGAATTATATCAAGACTCAATGCCAAAAAAACTATAAGAGGATGTAGATCCATAATTAGGTAATACCAAGACAAATCAAAGTGACACGACCCACCTTGGGTCCTTGTCGTAATGGGCGTCCCAAGTCCGATCGGGACCAGAGACCACCCCCATTACCCAACCCAACCTCAGCTGCCTTTCCTGAGTTGGCTGAATTTTGAGCATATAATAAGATAGTATAATAGCTCATATGAGGACTCTAGGTTAAGATCACAATTGTGACTAATCCAACCGAGTTTAACCATCCCATACAAACCATACCAAACCATACCAAAACAAGGGACACAAACCAGGCCATAACCAAGGATGTTCCAAAACATAATATAATCAATCCCAAAATGAAATATGATGGAACAGTAAGAAATTATGTCTGATGATGCCAGCCTCAATATCAATACCAATGCTAAGGATGACACCTATACCGATCATGCCAATACCAACCCATAGAAATACCACAAAGCCTCTAACCAAAAGAGTAATAAAATCCAGTTGGGACATGCCCCTAACCATAGCCAAAACCAATATCCAAAATAGAGTCAAAAATGTCTAGAAATATCCATAATATGAAATGATGCCTTCCAAAAGGATAGAAGCTTACCACTTTAGTCCAAATGTTGTCCTAGAGTTAATAACTATGTAGGAGGAGAAGAACGGTTAGTTCCTGCATAGCATGGGTATACAGCCACCAGTAGATGGGGTTAGTGAATGACCGCTAGCATGATCTCAGGGTAAGGATAAAATTATGCCATTTATAAAACTAAGTTAAACCATCCATATATACACAATCATACATTTTTATATAACCATATCGAAAAAATGGACTGGGTTTATCATACCTTTAAAACCGTTACCTAGGTTATGTTTTGTCGTCCTAAAATACCCACGGGCTATATGGGTTCAGCTTTCCCTGTTGAAAGGGCCCTAGTGCGTGTAGCCACACGACCAGGGAAGTATCCCATGGGATGACAAGTACATCCCCCAAATAAAGTATGAAATCATGCACACTATCACCAAGACTAACCTCATATCGGTAAATATGAATTTCCAATTTTGGTCCCCCGGGGACCTCTTCCACGATTTTTGCTACACATCCCGCAATAATTGCCCAATTAAAACTAATTTTCAAATAACCAAACCATTGTCCATTTATTAACCAAGGCCATTAATATTGGTATCATCATACCAATCCTTACTTGCTAGTATTATCCATATCCAACCATATATAGGTTTAAGGGGACTTTCAAGTGCCCTTTCGTTTACCATATTAAACCACTTGGAAGACTTTCTGTAGCACCACCCCAAGACTACCCCTGGATGTTCCACGGTGCTTAGGACCACAAGTGATCTCAAGCTAACCCTTATACTGGCATAACTCGTGAGCAACTAAAGACGATACATAAATCTTGAAAAAATAAGCGAAAGAGAAGTCTTTAGCTGAACATCTTCAAAATAAAACTACTAAGATGATTAAAACTCTACTTATACAAAACAAGACTGAAATCAAATACATCAACTCTACTAATTGTCTATGATGCCTCTACTAGTATTGACTATTGGTAACCGGGATATGACCCCTAGCTATCTCGAATCAATACGACTAAATAAATAAATCAAGATGTTACTCAAACTATGATTGACTCGGGACCTTGAATCAAAAGGACCCAACACCTGCTGACTGGAAGCTACAAACTATCTAACTATGATGTGCGCGCTACAACATGTACCTACATTATCAGATAATATAGCACATAGACATATATATGGATTAGTACATTTGGAATGTACTGAGTATGTGGGGGTGAATGCATAAGTAAAATAATAACTCAATATATTCATAGACTTTCAAATACAACAACAACAACAACAACAAACCTAGTGTATTCCCACCTGGTGGGGTCTGGGGAGGGGTAGGATGTACGCAGTCCATACCTCTACCTCTGAAGAAGTAGAAAGGCTATTTCCGATAGACCCCCGGCTCGAGACACGCGGTACCACACAAACACATAGTAAAGCACAGCACAAGGTTACAAGATTACATAACATAAATACGGCACCCAGACTTTCAAATAATGCATGCTAAATATAGATGACTCACCTTGAGCTTGAATAAAATTGAAAGGTGAAAATCATAAATCATGAATAACAAAGCATACTATATAAATCTTGTGAGCCATAACACTTAGTTCTACAAGCTGTACTTTTACTCTTTCTTTTGGGAGGTTCATCTAACGAACATAAATCATGTGAGATATCATGGAGTAGAACATCTCGCACCCATATTGGTAGAGCTATTCTACCCTTGTCATAAGAATAGAACCTAACTAGAGTGATCACCATACTGAACCCATAGTGGGAATTAAACCTACGGTGGCTCATAGTTCTGGAGCATGTGACCTTGGCCTCATACCCAACTTAGTGCTAAATACTACTCCCATATTACTTATATGCTTGCTCTTTAGGAAATCCACCTTAAAATAGCATAAGTATTTATAATGAAAACCAGTTATGCTTCTCTTTGCTTTAAACTATAATCAAATTAAATAAATATGGATTTCATCTCTTCGATGAGGATCAAAAGATCAATTCTTGCTTTAAATCTTGAACATAGAATGCTTAAAAGAATAATCTTCTTAAAATCTTAATACTCAAACTTAGGGCTTAAAATTCATGCTTTAAACTGGTAATTGATACTAAAACTTCATGCTCAGTATAATTCTTGAAATACTTCAACAATAACAAGTCAAGGTAGTGCAATTGTAACACCCCGATTTTTTGAATCGGAATGCTACACAGTGCTCATGACCCCGAAGGACCACAAGCTAACCCATGACTGATATTTGTACCTGTATACTACATAATATAACATGAAGATGCGGAAAAATATGTACTGAAAGTCCATAAGGTTCAAATCCAAAATAAGAACAATGTCTGAAGACGGTATAATAATACCAAAACAAATCTAAAGTAACTTTCTGACATACTATAGTCTGGAAAGCCTCTAACTGTCTGAATAAGGAGTTGATGGGATATGTCCCCAACTAACTCCATCTAGCAACTAAACTAAAATAGTAAATGAAGCAAAATCATATCATTCTTAAATGAGAAGGACTCACTGCAAACTCTAAACACTGGAATGCTACTACTGATCTGGAGCTCGTGCCTCTATACCTATGGTGTAACATAAGAGAAAGCACCATAGCACAAATACGTCAGTACGTCTGAATGTACTGAGTATACGAGTGAGGTAAGCTAAATACAAAGGGTTATACGCATGAACAATACTGATTGATATGAACTTGAGAATATATACATACATAACTGTAACTAAACCCATGGAGATACTGACTATCGATCTTGAATACTGACAATCTGAGTTTACTGGTACTGAGATACCGAATGACTGAGTTTACTGATATTGATAGATGAATCACTAATAAGTGAGAAACTGATACTGAAGGACTAAAACTATATTACTAATACATGAATGACTATTTTTGACAGCTCTGATTATGAAGAACTGCCTGGTTGACTGCATCTGGCAGTCTAATTATAAAGAATAAATCCGATTGACTATATTTGATAGCCGTGAATATAAAGATTTGATATGTTTGACTGTATCTGACAGTCATGAATGTGAATAATAATACTATGAGTTCAAATGATATAACTGATAGTATGAGTGACTGTATCTAGCAGTTATGAATGTAGTGGAACTAGCTGAGTTCTGCATTGAGGGGTGACTGTAGCTAATAGTCCTGAATCTAAAGAACTATCTGAGTTCTTTTACTGAGACTGAGAATGAGACTGAAATTGAGATTGTGGGAGGTAATCATCTAACCAACATGCCCCAAAATTGAACTGGTGGGGTCTAATCTTTGCTCTGATTGGAAGAGCGCCAATACCGTGCCACGGGTAGAGACAATATGTGAGTAAACCTATTCTATTTTTGGGAGCTCATTTTGTCTGCCCTACTATCAGGTAAACTCAAAAGAGATGCATTGGCCCTATGGGTAGGTACATCTCAACCTACATTGGCTACGTAGTTCTGGAACGCAAGGATTGCTTCTAGGAATCACACTCTCTGACTGTAGCAAGTGAGTCCCCATCCTTGGGTTCGCTCGGTGCTGAATCCTACCCCCAACTAAGTAGACACTGAACTGAATAACTGGGCTAGACTGAATAACTGAACTAAACTAATTAGCTTAACTGATACTAGTGGTATTGTTTAGCGGGGCTAAACTGAGTTTACTGAGTTCCCTTGACTGAAGGAACGTACTGAGTTCTGAGGACTAACTGAGAGTACTAAAATTACTAAGATCACTAGGAATACTGTTGTTACTGAGTATTGAGGTTACTGAACTACTGAGACTACTGAGATTTTTGAGTTTTCCTGAATCACATGACTAACTGAATTCTATAGATCATGGCTGGACAGAGAGTATCGTGATAACATGACATGACTCTAGGCACACAGCTATAATTTTGGGTACGAATACCCCCAGGACTCAATGGAACAAAACTGACACAACATGACTGACTTGATCATAAGATTGGAGTCCACAATTCACATTGTCATAAATAGGATATATTATACTTCATGTTGTTCTTCAACATCTTAAGCATGGTAGGGAGTTCATGGATATATTTCATGTACATATTGTATATCTCCATTATCATACATGTCTCAAACCACAACAATAGCAACACATCAATATCATGGAATTCATACTGAAGTATATAGCTAACATGAACTTGTCATTTAGATATCATGGAACCTTGTAAACATGAATTTCTAGCATCCTAAGCATTTTATCAAATACCTTGCATGAACTCTTTAAGGAATAGGTGTGCTTATCAATTTGACAATCTTAATCCATCAAAAATTCATGGGTTTCAACTAACCTATTCACATGCTTCATGAAAAACACATCAAGATACAACCTTGAATCCAAACAACAATCATCAACATGAATATAGTCATAACACAACAAGGTAATCACAATTTATAATTTAAAACATGATTCTTGAGCTCCATGGATAAAAGGGACCTATGGATGAACACAACGCATACCTTAGATTAAGAATTCGTGAAGATTGACGGTAAAATTTCCTTAAAATACTCTTTTATGAAAACCCTAGGGCTTGTTCTTGAGAGTTTTGATCTTGAGAGAAAACCCTAATCTTGTGGTTAAGAGTGTATGAGAGAGTTTTTTGAGATGTTTAACTAAAGAAAATACGCTCCTTGAGGGTTATAAGTCATGGGAAGTGAAGGAAAAAAGACCAAAATACCCTTACTAAAATGTCCCTTAAGTTCTAGAAAGAAAAGCTGATGACATTCGTGACAAGGTGTCAAAAATATGATAGTCCATCAAAAATATCGTCACACAGAAGCTGGATTCTGCCTAAGGCTGACGACATTTTTGACAAGGTATCACAAATGTGACAGGCCGTCAAAATTGTCGTCACACAGTCGCCAGCCCGATATGCTGGAGTAAAATGGGCATAACTCCTTGATCCGTTATCGGATTTGGGTGAAATTGTATTGTTGGAAAGATAATTAAAATATATTTCATTTGATATATAATAAGACACTTAGTTCGTTATATAAAACAAGTTATGGTCGATTGAAGTTGATCCAAGTTTTGACACTCACTAAAACTTGAACGATAGGAAAGCTTTCAAATTGTACTTGAGTTAGGGGACCTCTATAATCTAAATTCATGCTTAAATAGATTCCCACACTACATAATTGATTATCACACTAAATTTACATAGGATTCAACGCTTTTGAAACGTCTACGCATAGAAATAATGGATTTTCATCCTAGTCTGAAATGTAGGGTATTACAATATCTCCCCCTTAGGAACATTCGTCCTCGAATGAGACTGGCTGAGATGAGAGAAAAGACAACTAACGTGGATATAAAGCATGAATGACTTATCATGATTTCATGGCTGACATGATTGATAAGCTGAACATATCATACTAAACATGCATATCTGATGCATGCATAACTGATTCATAAGTACATGAGGGAGAGTACTGATAAGTTGATCACGCATATCTGATGCACGAATATAACTGAACTGGCTCATGATCATACAAACGAATATACAATAGTAAAGATACCAAGTTTGAACTGGGAACTGAGCATGGAGTGGAATACCAAGTTTGTACTGAAAGTTGAACATGAGAATGAGTAAGCTCAAAGAAGACTGCTACCATGAACTGAAAATACTGATGAGTCTGAGATTGATTACTCAATATCCATGAGTGGAGACATAAGAACATAACTGAGTCTGGAATATGATAAATGAACTGAACTGAGTCTCTAATGCATGACATAGATAGAGTATCGTATCGTGGCTACACTGAGCCATTGAGTACATGGCTTACTATTGATTTTTGAAGCTAGAGGGTCGGATAATAAGTAATACTTCCTCCAAGATAGATTCATCAAAGAAAATGACATGTCTAAATCAAGAAAGTTTGGGGGCTATAGTGTATGTCCCCCTTGGGACACTATGTCCCTTGAAGGATGCTGGATTGACCTTGCTGAGATATTAAGAAAGTTGAGGCGATGCACAAGGCACCTAGGTACGAATTTGTGACTGATTATCTGAGATCTGAAACTGAAGTGTGATGCACGAATGCATAGACATACTAACTTATTTGATTAACTGAGTAACTGGTAACTGAATGTTGGGTATGCAAGCTTGAATTGTACTTAATCTGAGTAGATGGACTGAGTCTATAAAGTATTATGTATATAAGAAGGGACTGACTGAGTAATATGAGGTAACTGATCATGGATTTCATGAAAGCTATATGGTCTGAAAATGCAGGATCATGCGTATTACATAATTTGGAAATATTCCATACACTGAGGCATTGGAATACCTATAACTGAGTAGTTGATAACTGTATGCTATGGCCAAGCAAGTCTAAAACTAAATTGAATTTCTGAGCTGAATATAGATCTGAAGATGACACTATAACTTAAGACTGTTATTGGGATCCATGCTGTAACTAAATGCTGGGTCCCGATAACTGAATACTGAAACTGAGGTTTTGACTGATACTAAAGTGCTTAATTCTGAGATTGAGCACTAATTATTGAGTGTTGAGTACTGAAACTACAATTGACATGGAAACTGAGTTATAATAGTCGCATAATGAAGGCTAACATAAGTCAAGGATCTAAATATACATTCACACTCTTAATTTTTTTCCAATTTCTAAGTACTACCTCTTGCTAGCCCTTTGCTTGCATACTAACAGGATATTTAAGCCTATCTTCGTATCTACACCCTCGTATAAAACATGCATGCAATAATATGCTCTTAACATGAAACATTAACTCTCTCCCATCTACAAAATTTCTCAACACTACACTATTCTCATAAAGAGAGCTCATGAAGCGTTAAATTAGGAGAACTTGAAACATGAATGGATGCTGGAGTAAAATGGACATAACTCCTTGCTCCGATATCAGATTTGGGTGAAATTGGTATTGTTAGAATTAAAGAATATTTCATTTGATATACAGTAAGACAACCAGTTTTTCATATACAATGAGTTATGGTCGATTGAATTTGACCCAAGTTTTGACGTTCACTAAAACTTGAACGATAGGAAAGTTTTCAACTTGTACTTGAGTTAGGAGACCTCTATGAGCTAAATTCATGCTCAAATGGATTCGTACACTACATAATTGATTAACACACTAAATTTACATAGGATTCGAGGCTTTTAAAATGTCTACGCATAGAAATGACGAATTTTTATCCTAGTCCGAAATGTGGGGTATTACAGCAATCTCATTCATTATGTAAATCATGTAAGTTAAAAACATAAACATAAGCACTTCATGATATACTAAAATCATTAATTCTCATGAAAATCACATACTTCAAGAATATACATACTTGGGTGTGAACCCTACTTCAAAACAAGTGAATTAAATCTTAAAATCATGCAATTTGGGCACAAAGGTGAAAGGATACCCTTGTTCATAACCCCACATACCATAATAGGCTTGATTTGAAGAAGAAAGCTTGACCTTGAAAGCCTTAGAGATGATCTTCAAAGATTTTCTTGAGATTCTTGGATTAGGGAACTTAATTCTTGGTTTTCTTAAAGAGGATGAATTGAATTTGATGTTCTTGGGATTAGGTTAGGGTTTCTTGAAGAGAAAAATGAAGGAGAATGGGGAAATAGTGCTTAAACCATCATCTTAACTCGTGTTTTTATGACTTGGCTTGAGGGGAAAAGACTTAACTGCTCCTTAGACATTTAAATTCGTAACTGGAATGCCGATAAATGCATCACCGTGATGCGCCAAGGGCCTCATCATAATTTCACCGCGACGTGCCATAATCGTGGTGAGGCTCTTGAACTGAAATCCAAACGTGCCTTAATTCTCATCCGAAAAATCCAAAACTTCTCCGAGACATGATCCTTTCATACCTGAACACGAATTAAATCAAAAACTTACGTCTCGGGGTCGAGAAGGCCAACTTAAAAGTCCTCAAAGTTAAGAGTCAAATAATATGACCAAATCACCAACATTTGAAATTTTCAGGTTCTAAGCCTCTTATGCATGCACTAGGAGCTGAACTAAACTAAGGATAATACGGGGTGTTACACTTCCATATTCCCCACAAGCATAACCAATTAGCCTTTTACCATTCCAAACCATTTAAACCATGCATAATTTCTTTACCAAGTTTAAAACAAGCAAGCGTTCCAATAAAAGTAGTCAATGCAATGAATATATCTTTATAAGGATTTTGTCAAATACATTAGGGGCATAATATGACCAAAACCAATTCCAATTACCATTAAACCATTCCCATGCAATCCAATTATCCACCACCGCCATTAATGCATATAAAACTATAATTAATATCAAAACTCCCAAATCATATTTGAAAACAAAAATCATACAATCAATGAAATCATGAAAACATTCATAAAACCAAGCCCTTAGCTAGAATTAACAATGAGGTAAGAGAACATGCCTTAAACCAAGATGGTGACGAAAAGAAATCACCAAGACAAATCCTAAATTGATCCTTTAGTTGTAACCCTAGCTCCCCTTGCCCAAAAGTTTTTGAGAGAATTATAGAGTGTCTAGGTAGAGTCTTTAAGTGTTAATGAATAGAATAATAGGGTAAATAACCTCCCAAGTAGGTTAGAAGTCATGGACCGGACCCTATTAGGATAAGTGGGGAAATTTCCAAAATACCCCTACTTAAGTTGCACAAAAATCTCATCACAGAATTGCGACTAACCCTCACGAGTCCTACCCACCCAATAAGATTGGTATCCCCCACTCATATCTTGAACCTCCACCCTTGGACCAAACACATTCTAGTATACGACTCATCCAACCAAGTCGTAACCACGGCATACGATCCGTATCCATGACCCGTATCCCTGGCAAAATAAAATACCAGAAGGATTGAACATTGTCTACTATAAAAGTCCCTGGTACGATTCATACCCTGGCTTACGGCTCATGGTGAGCCATTCGAGGTCAAATCCAACCTAAGTAACCAAGTCTAAGATTAAGTCAAGGAACCAAACAATTTGTGACCACCAATATGATTCGTACCCCTAAGTCGTACCCATTCTAGTAGCCAAAATCTATCCCACCAACCAACATAGGTCAGTATACGACTGGATCATACCATCAGTACCCCAACATATAGCTCATACCTCGAGTCGTATTGGGTCCAGAGACCAAAATTCCAGGAAATTTTCTAAGGGTCAAGACCCAGGTGTTTCATTCTCCCCTACTAAGAACATTCATCCCCGAATGACGAACAAGGTAAGACAACCACACGCATGAATCATTTACATTATCAAATATATTTCCAATCTCTAACAAATTTTGAAAACAAAGAGGCAAAGATATTAATCTTTCCTTTAAAAAAACTCAGAAAATAAAGATATGTTGAAGACACATACCCTCTGCACGAATCCCAAGAGAAGAAAATAGATGCAGATACTTGGACTTTATGTCCTCTTCCGCTTCCCAAGTAGCCTTGACCACCTTGTGATTCCACCATAGAACCTTAACCAAAGCCATATCCTTGGTGTACAATCGATGAACTTGCCTATCCAATATCTTAACCGGAACTTCTTCATAAGTCAAGGAATCTGTGAGACCCAATCCTTCCAAAGGAACAGCCAAAGAAGGATCACCAACGCACTTTCTCAACATGGAGACATGAAAGACCGGATGAACCAAGCTCAAGATAGAAGGCAAGTCCAGCTCATAAGCTACATTACCCACTCTCCACAAAATCTCATAAAGACCAACATACCAGGAACTGAGCCTCCCCTTCTTGACAAACTGCACTACTCCCTTCATGGGAGTGCCTTGAGGAAAACCTTATCCCCAACCTCAAACTCCAAGTCTCAACACCTAACATCCACATAGGACTTTTGGCAACTTTGGGCATCCTTAAGCCTATATAGAATCACCTTCACCTTTTCCATAGCCCGGTAAACCAAATCAAGACCAAACATGTCCACCTCACCAAGCTCAAACCAACCAATAGGAGATCTACAGCTCCTACCATACAATGCCTCAAAAGGAGCCATACCAATACTAGAATGATAGATATTATTGTAAGCAAACTCCACCAAAGGTAGATGATCAACTCAATTGCCACCATAATCAATCACACAGGCCTGAAGCATATCCTCCAATGTCTGAATATTTCTTTCCACTTACCCATCCTCTACGGATGGAAAGCAGTACTCAGACTTACTTTGGTCTCCAATGCTCTCTGAAAATACCACTAGAAGTGATATGTAAATTGCATGCCACAATCAGAAATAATTGAAATAGGCACCCTATGCAGCTTTACAATCTCCTGAATGTACAACTTTGCATAATCCATTGTCGAAAAGTTAGTCCGCACTGGTAAAAAGGGTGCAGAATTAGTCTTCCTATCCACAATGACCCAAATCAAATCATATTGACTCCGAGACCGAGGAAGGCCGTTAATGAATTCCATAATGATCACTTCCCACTTCTATTCGGGTAAATCAATTTCTTAATAAAACCCTTCTGGCCTCATGTGCTCAACCTTAACCTGTTGATACACCATACTCTTGGCACGAAATCAGCCATATACCTCTTCATGCCATTCCACCAATAGATCTCCTTGAGATCATGATACATCTTAGTAGAGCCGAGATGAACAACATAGCGCAATTCATGCGCCTCAGCCAAAATCCTTTACTGCAAACCGTCGACATCAGGAACACACAACTTTCCTTGGTATCATAAAGTACAGTCACCACTGATCTCAAATACCACTACCTTTTGCCCACCAACATCATTCTTGATTTTTATCAAGACAGGATCCAACATTTGCTTCTCCTTAATCTCCGCACCAAGAGATGATCGAACGACTTCTTGCACCACCACACCACCATTCTTGGAATTCAAGAGGCGAATTCCAAGATTAGCCAAGTGGTGAATATCCTTCACCGATTCCCACTTTCCTTTCTCCTCATGGATAACCTGCTAAGAGCATCAAAAAACACACTAGCCTTACTTGGGTGATAGTAAAGACTCATATCATAATCCTTGAGAAGCTTAAGCCATTTTCTCTGCCTGAGATTAAGCTCTTTCTGGGTGAACACATACTGTAGACTCTTATGATCAAAAAAAGATATCCACGTGAACACCATACAAATAATGCCACCATATTTTCAAAACAAACACAACTGCCAACAGCTCTAAATCATGAGTAGGATAATTTCTCTCATGTACCTTCAACCATTCTCTCATGTACCTTCAACCACCTGGAAGCATAGGCAATTATCTTCCTATAGGCAATTATCTTCCTATGTTACATCAACACACAACCAAGAACTACCTAAGATGCATCGCAATAAACCACGAACCTATCATTGCCTTTAGATAATGTCAGAATTAGAGCCGACGTCAACTTATCCTTCAACTTGTTGAACTCCCTTCACAAGCATTTGACCAAGAAAACTTGACCTTCTTCTGAGTTAACTTAGTCAAAGGAGCAGCTATTGACGAAAAGCTTTCCACAAACCGCCTATAATACTCGGGTAAACCCAAGAAGCTCAGAATGTAAGATAGAGTCATAGGTCTAGGTCACCTCTTCACCACAGCAACCTTCTATGGATCCATCATAATCCCTTCACTAAAAATAATATGACCCAATAAAGTTACAGCTTTTAACCAAAACTCACACTTGGAAAACTTGGCATACAACTATTGTTTCTTTAAGGTATGCAACACCACACAGAGGTGATTAGCATAATCCACTTCACTCTTCGAATAAAATAGAATATCATCAAGAAAAAAAATAAGAGATCCAAATACTAATGAAAAACCCTGTTCATCATATCCATAAATATCGTTGGATCATTGGTCAACCCAAATGACATTACCAAAAACTCAAAATTCCCATACCGAGTACAAAAATTAATCTTAAGGATATCCACCTCCCATATCTTTAGCTAATGGTACCCAAAACGAAGATCTATCTTAGAGAAGAACTTGGCACCTAGCAACTGGTCGAACAGATCATTTATCTGGGTAAGAGAATACTTGTTCTTGACCTCACGTTATTCAACTGCCTATAATCAATGCACATCCAAAGGTAACCATCCTTCTTGCATACAAACAAAACCTGTGCACCCTAGGAGATATACTAAGATGAATAAACCCCTTATCCAGAAGATCATTAAGCTGCTCCTTGTGTTCTCTTAACTCAATCGGATCCATTCTACATGGAGGAATAGAAATTGGTGGAGTGTCCAAAATTAGATCAATACCAAACTTTATTTCCCTATTCGAAGGAACACCAAGAAAATTATCCAAAAAGACCTCTGGAAACTCACTAACCACATGAACTAACTAAAAAGAAGGACCTTTTGAGTTAGAATATTTAACCCGTACCATGTGATAAAGACAACCTTTGGAGATTAAACTTCGAGCTCTAAGGTAAGAAATGAACCTCCCCTAGGAGCTAAAGAAACACCCTCCCACTCTATAATGGGTTCACTAGGGAACCTAAAGATAACTTTAACGATTCAACAATCCAAAGACGTGTAATAAGAATGCAACCAAACCATTCCCAGATTTACATCAAAATCCACCATATCCAACTTAAATAGATTCGCCAGGGTGTGCTTGCCACCAACAGATACCACACACATCCTATAGGCTCTCTTAGCAATAACTGAGTCATCTATTGGGTAGAAATAGAAAAAGGATACAAAATAACTTCTGAATCAAAAGCAAAAGATACAGCCACATAAGGAGTCACATAGGAGAGAGTGGACCCCAGACCAAGCAAACAATATATGTCATAAAAGAAAAACTATAACAAACCAGTAACAACATCAGGTGATGCCTCATATTCCTGTCGAGATGACAAAGTATACAACCTATTCCGACCAACACTAGACCCAGGAGCAGTAATAAAAGTAGATGCAACACCACAAGAATTTTATTTGCCCCCATAGCAATTTTATTAGCCGGACAATCCCTGAGCTGATGGCCTGCCAGGCCACACTTGAAGTATTTGTCCTTTTCATCATCATAATAACCCCGATGAGGACGACCACAGAACCGACAAGGAGGATATGAAGAAACTGACTAACCTCCTCTTGCCTGAGATTGGGCACCCTGCGCCCAAAAAATATCACCCCTATGGTGACGCCTGTCGCTCGACTGGTGAGGAACATTAGTAGTAGAGAAGGAGCCAAAACACCCCCTCTTCTTTTCCTGTCATTTGCCATCATCTCAACCACCTTGAGACTGATCACCTTCCTGGTCAGAAAACTTATTCCCCTTACCCTGCCTATCTCTAAACTCTGTATGTTTCTTCTTCTTATTCTGTTCTTGCTGCATATAAATAGTCAACCTGCATATGTCCATATCTTTAATCAGCAAGGCAGTCTTTCTCTCTAAAATCAGATCCCGATTCAACCCAGAAGCGAACTTTCTCATTCCAGCCCACATGTCAGCCACTAAATTAGGAGCATACCTTGACAATTGGTGAAACTTCAAGGAATATTCCTTGACAGACATTCTTCCCTGCTTGAGGTTCACAAACTCCTCCATCTTTGTTTCCCTCATCTCTTGGGGAAAGAAATAATCTAGAAAAAACACCAAAAAAGGCATCACATAAGGATGACTCCTCCACATATCCTCTATCCCTATCCCACTCTTCATACCACTGATAAGCAACATCCTTGAACTAATAAGCTACAATGTTTGCCCCCTCCACATTAGTAGCCCTTATCACCTGAAATATCTTTTCCATTTCATCCAATAAGCACTATGGATCCTCTTTCACCTTCACTCCAAAAAAAATAAAAGGATCTATCTTCATAAATTGGCCAACCCTTGTGGTCTTAACAGACGAAGCACCAGACATATCCCACTCAGCCTAAGCAATAACCAATTTAGCAATAGCATGAATAAACTGACGGAATTCCTTATTAGTCACCTCACCTTGAGGAGGACAGAAAGAAACCAACGAAACTCCAGAACTATCATGGATAGGACCATGAGATCAACCCCAGAAGCAGGATACACCCTCTCAGCATTACCCCTATATGGAATAAAAAAAATTTCTTGTGTTTCAGATCTACGAGACATGATCTGAAAGACGAATAAACAAGGAATATAGAAGATTCCATGGCTGAGACTCCATGCTTAAAAATAGAATACCAAGAAAGTAAAACATTAGTAAATACCTTATAGCCTCTCCCTTATGAGTATGGCGAGCTATACACCCTTAAAATAGACTCTACTCGACACGGCTTTATGGACTCCCAATTGACCATGAACCTAGGCTCTAATACCAAATTGAAACGTACCACTCTGGGACCTTGTCGTAATAGGTATCCCAAGTCCAATCAGGATCAGAGACTACCCTCGTTACCCAACCCAACCTCCAACTACGTACCCTGAGTTGGCTAAATTTTGAGCATATAATAAGATAGTGTAATAGCTCACATGAGAACTCTAAGATAAGATCACAATCGTGATCGGCCCAATTGAGTCCAACCATCCCATACAAACCATCTAACCACACCAAACCATGCCAAAACAAGGGCCACAAATCAGGCCATAACCAAGGATGTTCCAAAACATAATATAATCAATCCTAAAATGAAATATGATGGAATAGTGAGAAATTATGTCCGGTGATACCAGCCACAATACTAATATCAATGCTAAGGCTGACACCTATATTGATCCCGACCATACCAGCCAATAGAAGTACCACAAAGCCTCTAACCAAAAGAGTAATAAAATCTGGTTGAGAATGCCCCTAACCATAGCCAAAATCAATGTCCAAATAAAGTCAAAATGTCTAGAAATATCCATAGCATAAAATGATGCCTTCCGAAAGGATAGAAGCTCATCACTTTAATCCAAATATTGTCCTCAAGTCAATTACTAAGTAGAAAAAGTAGAACGGTCGGTTCCTACATAGTGTGGATATACAGCCGCCAGTAAACGGGGTTAGCGAGTGACCGCTAGCATGATCTCAAGGTAAGGATAAAATAATATCATTTGTAAAATCAAGTTAAACCATACATATGCACACAACCATACATATATGTATAAATATGTAGGGAAAAGGGATCGGGTTTAGCATGCCTTTAAAACCTTTACCTGAGTTGTGTAGCTTTGCCATCCTAAACCACCCACGAGCTATATGGGGTCAGCTCCCCCTGCTAAAAGAGCCCCAGTATGTGTAACCACACGACCAGGGAAGTATCCCATGGGATGACTAGTACACCCTCTAAATAAAGTGTGACATCATGCATACGGTCACCAAGAACATCCTCATATCGGCAAATATGAGTTTCTAGTTTTGGTCCCTGCCGAACCTCCACCTTCCACAGCTTTGCTACATATCCCGCCATTATTGCCCAATTAAAACAAATTCCCAAATAACCAAATCTTGTCCATTTATTAACCCAAGCCATTACTATTGGTAGAGTCATCCCAATCCTTACTTGCAAGTATTATCCATATCCAACCATATATAGGTTTAAGGGAAATTTTAAGTGCTCTTCCATTTACCATATTAAACCATTTGAGAGACTTCCATGTTCCCCACAAGAATAACCAATTAGATTTTTACCATTCCAAACCATATAAACCATGAATAATTTTTTTACTAAGTTTAAAACAAACTAGAGTTCCATTAAAAGTAGCTAATGCAATAAACATATCTTTATAGCATTTTTTCAAACACATTAGGGGCATAATATGACCAAAAGCAATTCCAATTACCATTAAACCATTCTCATGCAATCCAATTATCCAAAACCACCATTAATGCATATAAAAGCATAATTAAAATCATGGGAAACCATATCCAACCATTTAATATCAAAAATCCCAAATTATATTTGAAAACCAAAATCATACAATTAATGAAATCATGAAAACATTCATAAAACCCATGCCTTTAGTTAGAATTAACAATGAGGGAAGAGAACATGCCTTAAACCAAGATGATGACTGAAAGAAATCACCAAGACAAGCCCCAAATTGATCCTTTAGTTGAAACCCTAGCTCCCCTTGTCCTAAAGCTTTTGAGAGAATTATAGAGTGTTTAGGAAGAGTCTCTAAGTGTTAATGAATAGAATAATAGGGTAAATAACCTCCCAAGTAGGTTAGAAATTATGGGACCCTATTAGGATAAGTGGGGAAATATCCAGAATACCCCCACTTAAGTTGCATAAAAATCCTGTCACAGGGATACAACTGACCCTCACGAGTCGTACCCACCCAATACAATCGGTATCCACCACTCATGTCCTGAAATTCCACCCTTGGACCAAATAATATCCAGTATATGACTCATCTAACAAAGTTGTAACCATGGGATACGATCCATATCCATGATCCGTATCCCTGGTGGAATAAAATACCAGGAGGATTGAACACTGTCTACCATACGAGTCCCTGGTACGACATACCCTGGCTTACGGCTCATGGTAAGCCATTCATACTCAGATCCAACCTAAGTATCCAAGTCTAAGATTAATTTAAGGAACCAAATGATCTGTGACCACCAATACGACTCATACTCCTAAGTCGTACCTATTCCAGCAACCAAAATCCATCCCACCAACCAACATTGGCCAGTATACGACTGGATCATACCATCCTTACCCTAACAAACAGATCGTACCCCCGAGTCGTTTAGGGTCCAGAGACCAAAATTCCAGGAAATTTATAAGGGTCAAAACCAGGTGTTTCACAAAGGCAGACTGAAATCATACCTATGGCTACTGTACCAGAAACTATTGCCCTATGTCCATTCTAAGGAACTTAATATTGAAATCTGTCATCTCATGGAGCAACTTACCAAACATATCTCTATCTAAGTTGTGGTAAATACCTCCTGCAGTGACCGAGACCTCCACACTGGAAACAAACCAAAAGGTCGGAGCCTCTTAAACCAAACTTGAAGGACCCAAAGAACCACTCTGATCTAAACCTCTCCAAGCATAACCATGAAGATCCTGACCTCCATCATGCATATAATAATGATCATCAAATCTCCATCCCCTCTGACCCACAAACCTCTCATATATCCATATAAACTCCTATGAAAATACCTTTGCAAACTGATCCCATGAAAGAGAAGGTGACCCAACTGGTCTGCCTTTTACAAAAGTCATCCGCCACTGTCTAGTTAGCCCAAAAATAGGAAAAAGTGAAGTCTACTCTATTATAATCCACCAAATCCAATATGTGCAATCTCTCATGGAAACCAAGCAAGAACATATAAGCATCAAACCTAGGATCTCCATTGAAATAAAGTGAATTTGTCCTCATGAACTCTACATACCTACTATATCTCTCTATGGACATAAAGGGTAAGGTCACTAGATATAGAGTACTCCCTTTCAATACCTCATCAACAATAGGAGACCCATAGTAGTCACATGTGCATCTGGAGTCTAAACCCCTAAAGTAGCATGCTGGACTAAAATAGGATCCACTTTCCAAAGAAAATCCAACTCTCAAACAAACAATTCCCAAGCATAGGTATGGCCACATATGGTGTCTGCACTAGCTTCAACTCCACTAACAGTCCAGACCTACAACCACTAGTAACCCTGGAACCTAAAGAGACAACTCGGTTTTAGTTTTTACTTGACACCACTAGCCTCAATAATTTATGATCTCAGTTTTCACTTGGCACCACCAGAATAAATAGTCATATAGTCATCAATAATATTATATCCAACCCTCACTCAGGCATCACTATAATGATAATGCAATTAAATGCTTAAATAAGGCCTACAATGTCAAGTCAAACCCCTATTTGGATGTCACAATGATAAATAAGGCATTCTAATGCTCAAATGAGGCCTATGGTGACAAGTCAAGCCCTTAATCGAGCAACTTAATAATAAATAAGGCATGTAATGCACAATCATGACCAATAACATCAAGTCAAGCCCCCACTCGGGCATCACAGTAATATATCCTCTCAAATCAACAAGCAATAGCATATAAGCCCCCACTCGAGCACATGATCATAAATAGTTATTCAAGTCCATAAATTTGTTCACATAAGCCCCACATGAGCAACACAAAATAAACAACAATCTCGATAATGATATATCGTAGAACTATCCAAACCTAGTTTGTTCACTATACTAAGTTTTATCAACTAATACAAGTCCATTTATACTTTAAGTATTCTCTAAAACTCAATTATTCTGTCATTATCAATGACATAATTGTCCCCTAGAGGTCACTCAACCCCATCATCACAATAAAGTTCGCTAGATAGCATTCAAGCTCTAAAAAAGGCATCCAATATAAATTATTCGAAACACTAAATTATCTATTTAGAACCTACTCTAAGGATAATTACAAGTAGTAATACTAACTAATCAAGACAATAATCTAACTACAATCTATCAAAGACTCTGAAACCCGTGGGATATTTGTATTTAACCTAAGAGAGACCCCCAATCCTAAATGAATCACAACATACATACAAATAAGCATATAACACTTAAAAACTTCGAAAAAAAGCCAAGGTACATCTCAACTTGCCTTAAATAAAGATCCGCAAGCTCAAACACCATCCAAAGCCTCAACTGAAAGCTTGACTCTCTAGAATCAATACCAAATGAGTCTATCTACTCAAAATTAATATCTACAAAGCAAAAGAAAGATAATGATACCCATATTAACCTTATTTATGATGGGTCCAAAATAAGTTTGAAAAATGAGTTCGAAAAAGAAGAGGATAGAACCAAAATTTTATTTTAAAAATACATTTTTCAAGGTTATAGGAGTCTACAAGAGAAAATTCACATGAAAAAAGGGTTTAAAATGAGGTCCAAATCAAAGAAAAAAATTAAAACAATTCAAGTAAAAACCCCAAATTTCTATTTTAAAATCAAGATTAAAGAGTGTTTTGCTATATAATTGATGAAAAGTAATGGGAATAAGGTTTTGGAGCTTACCAAGCTCAAATGGTAAAGAAAATACTAAAAATCGCTCAAACCCAAAGCTCAAAGGTCCAACAATGGTGAAGATCGTGGAAAGAGGTTTATATGAAGGTTTGCCACTTTAGCGACTAAATGAACGCTAAAGTAGTCACCGCTAAAGCAATCGAGCACCGCTTAAGCGGTCATCCTTAAAAAGACCCCTGAGCGCTTAAACGGTTTCCTCTTTAGTGGCCAATTGGCGCTTAAGCAACTTCCGTTTTAGCGATCAATTGGTCGCTTAAGCGACTTGCACCAACTGATGCCTTGTACCAACAACTTAGCTAAAAGGCTAAGTTTTTTATCGGACCCTTAGAATTCATTCAGAATCCCGTGAGTACTAATAAAATAGGATACTAGGTTAATTTTGATACTCCAGACTCGATAACGACGTTGAATTTTTAAAAAATGATTGTTTTCATAAAATTAATCCCCAGGCCTTTTTTTACTACTTTTCAACGAAGGATCAAAATGAGATAAAAAAGTTTTAAAAATGAATCAGTCCCACTAATAATTTAAATTTGATATTTTAGATCCACTGGAGTAATCTAAATTATTATTGGACATTCGGATCAAGAATACTGACCAAAGTCAACTATTGACTCCTAAAGCGTCAAATAACCACAAACTCATCAAAAACCTTCTTAAAGTCCTTAGGAAACGTGTCAATCATCCTCACACCCCAAAATCAACACATAGAAACTATGGGGAAGGACAGAATGTTTCAAATACAGAAATTTCTAAATTTCACTATGAGGGTCATTATAGATCCAAATAAAATTTGAGAAGTATTCATATATTCTTCAAAATGAAAAACATTAACAAAGTAAATATTATACTATTGTTAGTAAACAACGTATTACACAAGTTTTATTTATTTACAAGGCTAGAAAAATACAAATAACAAGAAAATAAATCAATACAAGTATAGAAAAGTAAAAATATTCAGACTATTACAGATCTATCACCGATAAGATGATATATATTTCCTTCAGGGTGTTCAATGAAATCTTCAGTAGCATAATGCATATGCTCAACATTATCTTCATAGATAAAGTTTATTTCTATCCACTATCCATCTTTTTCAATAAAACTTGATAGAGCTCAACCATGTTCTTTGACGTACGACAGGTACATGATTAGTACCTTTTTCCTCAATATCGATAGCATTTATTTTTTAAATTTTTTTCTTCGCACAGCTTCATACTCTTTATTCTTCTTTTTACACTACTAGTGATGAAGGTTATTATTTGGTGTAACAAGATTATCATAAATAGTATTTCTTTCTTGACCACGACTGAGGTCGCGATCTTTTTCATGACTAAACTAATGAAAATTTATCGCATTCACTTCAGGAAATGGAACAACACCAATAGGTCGACTTAGATGATTTTTCATCAAAAGATCATTATGTTGCTTAGCAACAACAAGATGTGAAATAAATTCAGAATATTTCGATATTGATGTTGCAGAAGCATACTCCAGGCAGAAAAGGAGGAGAATGTATTCTCCAGCATATCATGGTCAGTGATATTTTTTCTGTATAATTTTAACTATGAAATAATCTAAACATGGAAGAATTATACGCATTTATGTTTTAAAATCCTATAATCTCAAATGGTTCATTCATAACGTACTTGTGAAAGACCAACTTCAGGTGACCATATCTATTTAAAATTATTCCACAACATAAGAGGATCCTTAATAGTGAAATATTTTATTTTTAAGCTCTCGTCAAGGTGATGACTGAGAAATATCATATCCTTGGCATGATCTTGTTTTGATGTTTGACTTTTATCTTAGATGATGTTTTCCACACCCATTGCATCTAGATGGATTTCAACATTAAGTGTCCAAGATAAGTAGCTTTTTTCTGACATATTCAATGCAACAAATTCAAGTTTAAAGAGATTCGACATTATTTTAGAGAAGTAAGTTCTTACCTTTATTATTTTTAAAAGTATTTGTTCGAGATAACAAAGGCTCGAGCTGATAATGTGTAGTAAAATAAAGGTTGAAACAAAAGTAAACTACAAGGAAAGAGAGGGAGGTAGCGGTTACTACAATGTAATTATTCTTTCACCTTTTTCATTATTCATCTCCCTCATTTCTTTACAAGCCAAGATGCATATATATATAAGCTACCAAACGTGTGCATGAAACTATATGCATTAACCTTCCTTAACAAGTCTACCAAACTAGTGTATAAAATTTGGCAATAAGATTCCTTAACAAGTTCGCCACCATGGGGCCATCCACCCATTTTACAACGATTATTAAATACTAAAAAGATAATTTTCTAAATAAATATATTAAATACAAAGTATTTCTCTTTAAAAGTATTCTTTTGAAAAGGTATTTTGAAGGCAAAAAAGAGTACGTCTTTCTAAAAATACTTCAAAATAAGCAATCCCTCAAAAATTGGCCAAAGACGCTATTAGAATTATCTATAATTTTCGTTGACATGTTAAGGTTTTCTAATATCATCAGTGTTCTATAAATTTCTAATGACAAACGTTAGAACAAGAGTTATAGCAGCACTAGAAACGCACATTGTCGTAATCCCTTAGAAGTAACTTCTCAGTGTACGATAATACCTCCCACCACCTTGTTTCGTACATCATCTGCACCATTAATAGCCAAAGTGGACTCCCACGCCTTCATTCCTATCTATTTAATTTTCCGAACGCAAGCTATATTAATTCTCCATGTGAATCTCTTCTAACTCTATAGACTTCAACGATAAAGTCGCTAAAAACTTTTTAAATTTTACGTTAGATCTCTCATTTTACCCTTTATGATACGTTTTTATGATAGTAAAAACATCATGTCAGGTTATATTATTTAGGAAAAATTTATAAAAAGTAGCATACTTAAGATTATAATTACAATAAATAACAACACTTTTGTAAAATTACAGTTTATAGTAAGAGTAGCATTATTTTACTCTTTAACTAAGCAAGTGCATGTTTTACTCTCACGACTTTACACCTTCCTATTTTCACTCCACTATCCCCCCATCCCCCCTCAAATATAGCCATATCTTTTATCCTTTTTTTTCATCTTATTTTTTTATGATTTTATTTTATTTGCCTTTTTTTATTTTCACTTTATTTTCTCTCTTCTATTTCTCTTCTTTTTTTCCTTTTTTGCTTTTTTATTTTATTTTTTATTTTTTTTTCTTTTTCATATTTGAAAATAATTATCTTCATAATCTTCAAGATTTCAATATAAAACATCATTACTGTATTTCACTCTCTTATATCTCTAGCTTTTTTTCTTGTTAGTTTTTTTTCATCTTATATTTTTATTATTTTATTTTTTATTTTGATTTATTTTTTTTTTCACTTTATTTTCTCTCTTCTATTTCTCTTTTTTTTTCCTTT